>NW_011499865.1:1197250-1303192 GCF_000495115.2 Populus euphratica
TTATTATTATTATTATTATTATTATTATTATTATTATTATTGTCATTGTTGTTATTATTGTTATTACTATTATTATTGTTGTTGTTGTTATTATTATTGTTGTTGTACTATTGTCATTTATAATTTGTACAATTAACCTCCCTGTGGTTCGATCCCGGTCTTGCCGGGTTATTTGTTACTTCGACACTTCTGTACTTGGGAGAAGACATCAATCTTTTCTTTGTGTCAAGCACCATTATGTTAAAGTCAACCATGAATGTCACTACTTAGGATTATCCATGGATATACATCCCAAGTATGTTTTTAGGTATCGGTTCACCATTCTTTCTGATTGCTCATCAGATTTTGGATGATAAGTTGAGCTTATGAATAACTTAACTCCTAACAAACTGAATAATTTCTTTTATAACAAACTAGTAAATACCTTATTTCTGCCAGTTATAATGGTCATTGGTAATCCATAAAACTTGTAAAAATGATTTAGAAATATCTCAACTATAATCTTAGCAGTAAAAGAACAATGAAATGATTGTACTTAGTAAATTTATCTACCATTATCATTGTAGTATCTTTTCTTTAAAACTTTGGAAGTCCTTCTATAAAGTTTATTGTAATGTCTCTCCATATTTCACTAAGTATAGAGCCCTCTCAAGTTTTACGTGGTTGTACACATCACATTCCTTCATTAATTGCCTTATTATTTTCATCATTTTTTTCGAGGCTACAAGAGTCAAGGCTAAGCTACCCTCTCAAGTTTTACGTGGTTGTAAACATCACATTCCTTCACTAATTGCCTTATTATTTTCATCATTTTTTTAAATTTTTTAATTTTTTAGATTTAATTTATATTTTTTTATTATTATTGTTTTATTTGAAATAATTTATAAAATTAAATTTTTTAATTTCATTTTCTTTTTGACGTTCATATCTATCAAGTTTAATATTTATTTATTTTAATAACTTTAAAAAAAATGAAACATTGATAATATCAGTTCTTTTCTATATAAAAAAAACAACAACAACCAGTGGAATCAGGTTAGCTTTTAATTATTTATTAATCACTGAGTTGTGACTCACCGAGTAATTACTGCCGTCGTTGACAACTGACCTCGACAATGACCAAAACCTTCTCTATGCCTTGCCATTAGGGTGAGTTAGGGGGTTTTGATTCCCTTTGTCTGCTATATATGAAAATCATAACAGCCCAATTAATTAATGGAGTAGTCTTGGAGGATGAGCCGAGACAGAGCAAGGAACTTCGGTTAGACGATTAATTAGAATCTCTAATATTTGAAATTGATTTGATATTATTAATTAAGTTTGACTAACGAAAGGCACAGAACCAGACCAAAGTCATGGCAATAATAAGGGAAGACGCGACAAGGGAGACGGAGTCTCCGACAACCAAAACTAAAGAAACTATAATTGCTCGACAATTCTGAACCAAAGAGAACAAGAATAAAGCTCTCATTATTTGAAGCTTGACTGGATGAAGATGACCAAAAATCCAATGAAATGCAGCTTCTTGACCATACAGATGATGCCAACACAACTCATCATTTTATATGTGTGGTTTAGAGCTGATCAATTCTTCTCATTCCCTAATAAGGTCAGAAGGAATTCCTTGTATTCTCCATGCGTGTCTGCTGCTACTGCTTGATCGAGAGAGATGTTGTTTCTCTTCAGGTAGAGCTCCTTGATCTCCTTCAAATCTTTCTCTGCACGAGTGACGATCACACGACTAAGAGCATCTTCATCGGTGTCCTCTTTATGGACGGCCCTTCGCAAGACCTGTGCACAGATATCGGTGAATTAACCGTGTCGAATAGTGTATAAAGGCCAGTGCAGTTTTGCTGTGTATGACATCAAATGAATTGCGTGCGAGTATCATTTAAGATCTTCATGATCTTGTAGAATGCCATACCTTAACAAAGTACTTTCTTGAATCTCGAAGGCACCGGACTGCAGTTCGCAAGGCACCTAGATATTCATCAATGGGGTCTCCCAGCAGCCCCTAACAGCCAAAATAGCAAACGAATTGGATGATGTGCTGATTTCTTAATCAGCTGTTTCTTTCATTTTCTCCAATCAATTAAATCAAGTAATTGTAGAGAATATAAAGCATTTGATATTCTTTAATTAATTATACCTTGGCAATGGATTTTCCATGGATGTCTTGGTAACGATTGAAAGTTGCATTGAGCTGTGCCTTGCTCCTTGTAGTCAATACCCTAACCAATTCATCATGGTTAAAAGCCTTTCCATATACATCATCATGGAGAAGACCAGCTTCAGAAATCGCCAAATCTTCGTCAATTTCATGGCCATCATATCTATAGGCGCTTACGAGAGCAACCAAGACCTGGGTGGTGATCCATTAAGCAACAAATTAATGCCCATGAATAGTTCTATTCATAATTGCAATACTCTTTGGCTTCTCTATCGAGATTTTTTTTTTCTTAATTTTTCTTGCAACAATATTTATCGTCTAGTTCTGAAGTTATTAATTTTAGTGGTTTAGTTCAAATATAATCCCAGCCTTTGAAGTGTTACACTAGCTAGGGCATGCGAATAATTAAAAAGAAAAAAAATGCTCGTCTAGGGCATGCGAATAATTAAAAAGAAAAAAAATGCTTTATAGAAGTCTATATGTATACTTTCCGAATGTCACCCTTGGTGTGAAGGGCCACATCTTCTTCGAGAGAATGCCTGTAACGAAACCGGTAGGCACGCTTCACCGCCAAGAGATCTTCCGGTGATCCGACACATGCAATTTCAACAATTACTCTGTAATCAGGTTTTGATTTCTGCAAGGCCGCGTTGGCAAGGACAGCATCTCTGTCAGCTGGCTCCAAGGTCCAGTGGCTCATTGCTCTCTATTTTATTGTCCACCAAAGATTTTAATGATCGAGAATATTGTAATACATGTAATGATAGATAAAAATCCATGCAAGTAAATGAGGTGAACATTAAGAAATTAACCTCAAAGTCTCCGGAAATCTCAGATTTAAGTTGATGGATTAGATCCTCATGGTATATCTCTTCATAAGCTAGCCTGATAAGTTTCCTTTGAAACGAATTCCGATTCCCCAGCACTGATATTATGGCTTTCTCATCCGTTCCCAATCCTGAAAAATCGAAGATTTAATGCTATGATTTGCACGGGCTTTCAATCATTCACGCATGGATGTAAGATTAGCAACAGAAAGGAATATTAAAAGGCCTAATTAACCAGCATTGATCTTGATGATTAATAATTAAGTTGTGATAATTTCACTAAGTTGCTGGAGAAACGCCAACTCAATTCCATTTCTAACCATCTAAGCTCGTTTATATAAGAAGGAAGATTAGAAGGAGGGAGGAACCAAACCAAAACAAGCCTTCTTGATTGTTTCTGCATCCTCGACGGGAGAAAAGTCTTTGGGAGCAACAACTGTGGCCATTTTCTAAAAACTATGTATTGCTTGGTTTTCTTTCTCTCTCGATTTTACATATTTATAGAGGCCAAGCCTTGCTCTTCAAAGATGGTACAGTTTCACGAATTAACTGTCATGAAGAATAAACGGAATGAAAACTCATGCAAACATTCATTTTTCATAAATAGACTTACGTTACCTTGCACAGTGTTCCTTTTGCTTTGTCAGCTTCTTCTTCCTTCTTTCCTATGGGCAAATATCCATGTAAGTCCCTCATCTCTTCATTATCTCTCAACTAAGTCTCTAACTCTCTATTTTAACATGGCTTTCTGACTCAATTGCATATATTACGTAGCAAAATGATGTTTTCTGAGGAGAGTTTCGCATTTATCATTAAGAACCAGGTAGATTTTGTAAGCAGGATCCAATTAAAGTATGCATGATACTTTGGGGATCAAATTAATAAGATTGATGAGAATTAGTTCATAGTCGAGGACCTAATTTGAGCCGCCCTCCTCTTTTTCGGGTCTCCTTTGCTTGACCAAACATGACTGCGTCAACCACAGTCCAATTGATGAGTCCTTGCCCTGTTGTGCAAACCCTTGCCCAAATTTAGTTTTCTTTCTTTATCATTTATGTTTAATTTTTATAAAAAGATTTTATTTTTTTTCTTAATAAGTCCCGTATTTATTTTTACCAAATAAAAATTATTTATTATAGTTCAATTTAATTAGATTAGTTTATTGTATAGTATGAAATTGTTTCAATAATACGCTCTAGTTTTGTTTTGTTATTATCAATTTAGTTTCTATTATAATTTAGTTTTCTCTTTCTCTTAATTCCAACTGTAACAAAAGGCTAGCATTTAATTTTCTCTCTATTTTCAATTTTTATTTGAATATATAATTTATTACTTCTAAAAACCGTAAACTGAAAGTATACACATGACGTTATTTATATGCTTCAATTAAAGTTTTTTTTAATAGAAGATTTGATTGATAAAATCTCGTATCAACTCAACCCTTGCTTTTGTTGTTAGAATTTTTTTTTTGTAAAATCTTGATTTTTTTTATTTTTTAAATTATTTTAATATATTAATATAAAATATAAATTTTAAAAATAAAAAATTATTATTTTAATATATTTTTTAAAAACACACCTACCACAATTCTCATTAGATTTAGGGTATTTTAGAGGTACAGTAACAGTTACAATCCAAAATAACTTTAGTTAAAATTATATTAAAATAATATTTTTTTTGTTAAAAATTATTTTCAAAACTAATATATTAAAACAATCTAAATATATATATAAAAAAACAATTTAAACAACAATCAAAAAAGATACTTAGAATCCGTTTGTTTATATAGTTGTACAGCGTTTTAATTAAAATATAGTTTGCAACCATTTAGTAATGAAAAAAATGATTTATTGTGCATGAGTCCCATATAATTTTTGCGTCCGTTGTTAATGAAAAGCAAGGAAATCCTGTTTTTCACGCATTATGCTTACTAATTGTACTGTTAACTGAATAGAAAGAATTACACTATTCACTTAAAAAATAACTACTCACACATGGTGTTTTTTAGTGTATTAATTTTATTAATATTTTAAAAAAAATTAGTTTAAAGTGAATTAAATTCATTCGCATTATGATATGAATAATATTTTTTTTTCAAAAAAACTAGTATAGAGTGAATTAAATTCACTCGCATTGTAATATCAATTTTATACCTAATAATATTTTATCTAATTTTATTACATGCTAAAAAAATTATGAAAACTGTAGTTCTTATCGGATGAATTTTGTACGTAATGAAATTATAAATAGTTTAATGAAATAATAAAAAATATTTTATATAAATTATTATTTATTTTATGATGTAATAGGAGTAATTAATTCTATAATATTTAAATTTAAATCGATCAATATTAATATATATATTTTTAAATTATTTTATAACCTCAATTTTAAAAATATTGGTTAGCATTCTTAATCAAGCACATTAAACTACTTTTTCTTTTACCTTAATTCAAATCACAGTTTTAACTAAATATCTATTTTTGTTAAGAATTATTTTCAAAACTAATATATTAAAACAATCTAAATATATAAAAAATAATAAAAAAACAATTTAAACAACAATCGAAAGAGATACTTAGAATCCGTTTGTTTATGTGGTTGTGGCTTCGTTTTAATTAAAATATAGTTTGTAACCATTTGGTAATGAAAAAAATGATTTATTGTGCATGAGTCCCATATAATTTTTGTGTCCGTTGTTAATGAAAAGCAAGAAAATCCTGTTTTTCACGCATTATGCTTACTAAGTGTACTATTAACTGAATAGAGAGAATTATACTATTCATTTAAAAAATAATGAACATTGCAATTCACTTGCACTGCTCATAAATGGTGTTTTTTAGTGTATTAATTTTATTAATATTTAAAAAAAATTAGTTTAAAGTAAATTAAATTCATTCGCACTATGCTATGAATAATATTTTTTTTCCAAAAAAACTAGTATAGAGTGAATTAAATTCACTCGCATTGTAATATCAATTTTATACCTAATAATATTTTATCTAATTTTATTACATGCTAAAAAAATTATGAAAACTGTAGTTCTTATCGAATGAATTTTGTACGTAATGGAATTATAAATAGTTTAATGGAATAATAAAAAATATTTTATATAAATTATTATTTATTTTATGATGTAATAGGAGTAATTAATTCTATAATATTTAAATTTAAATCGATCAATATTAATATATATATTTTTAAATTATTTTATAACCTCAATTTTAAAAATATTGGTTAGCATTCTTAATCAAGCACATTAAACTACTTTTTCTTTTACCTTAATTCAAATCACAGTTTTAACTAAATATCTATTTTTCTAAATTAATTTTAACTAAAAATATTTTTTATAAAATATTTTTTTAAATTACAACCACGTAATTACCACAGCACCAAAAACACACTTGAAACAAAGGCATCTGGTGTTTTGTGCTTTATCTATTGACAACTGATATTTTGACATGTGGCACGGCTCTTCTTCACATGGTGGATTCTGACGACAAGGAGTGTGACTGCATTAACTACCTAATTGTCAAGAAGCAGGTTGTTAGAAATAATTTTTTTACATAATATAAAAAATATATAATTATAAAATTATAAGTAAATTTTTTATTTAATTATATATTAATAATTTAAAAAAAAATAATAAATAATAATATAACATAATTAAAATAAAAAAATAAAACATTTTAAAATATATAAAAAAATAAAAATAATAAAATAACTAGTCAACTGATATCTTAAAAACCTAAAATCAATCAACTAGTTATTTACATACAATTAAAAAAATTACTCATTATATATTTTTTATAAATTTATAAACTTAATTTGATTTTAATAATTTTATTGATTTTACGTGAATTAAGTCTAATTTTATTAATTTTTAAATTTTTAATTTAATTTTACATATTAAATATATTGAATCATCAACTTGTGATATTAAGAAGAGTGTCATTAGTTAACCATCTAGGTGGTGGCCAAGTGGTAAGGACTTGAGATCAAGAGGTTTGCTCCCTCTGTGGTCTCAGGTTCGAGTCCTTAGTTGCTCATATGATGGCCACTGGAGGCTTACATGGTCGTTAACTTCAGGGCCCGTGGGATTAGTCGTGGTGCGCGCAAGCTGGCCCGGACACCCATGTTAATCTAAAAAAATAGTGTCATTAGTTTCATTTCCTCTTGAATTTTGCTGGTTATAATGAACCCTGGTGTTTAACAAGTTTAAGTGCTTTGAATAATTCTCATTTCCTCTCAATTTTATTTTTCTGTGTTTCAGTTTGTAGATAACTCAGCATTTGATTTTGATTAGTTATTGATGTGTTTTTCTTTTCCCTTTCTTTTCCAGCTTTCATTTAACCTGTTAATGTATATAAGAAAAAAAAAAGAAATATCATCCAATAAAAAATATCAATTAATAGATACTTTATATTTTTGAAATACTATAATCTAATAAATCCTATTCATGTGCTTGCATGTTTATGGAGTCATTTGTAATAATATCAATTAATAGATACTTGATTTTGTTTTAGAAAACTTAAAATTAAAAACCCGGACAGTGCATGGGAGATATTAAAAGGAACCCTTTTATACTATGAACGTAACAAATAGAATTCATTAATAAATAAGTAGTTGTTAAAGGTGAAAAGGTAGAAAAATTAGTGAGATTACAGTCATGGTGCATGTTAGATATGTTGTTTGCACTTTATCACGGCCAACAATTTTTTTTTGTGTACAATAAGTGATAAGTTTAAAAAAAAAATCAAATCTAAAATCATTGGTTCAAGTGGTAAATTAAATAATACAAAAACAATAATGATAAAAAAATAAAAATAATTATACCTAAACCTATTCGGATTATCAAACAACTTAATATTAATCTAATTAAAATAAAACCACAAAAAAAAGTAAAAATTCAAAAAAAAACATCAACTAAAAAAAACTAAAAAAACTTAGACGAACCTCTTAAACATAGTTTAATTTAAAAAACCTATAATTTATTAAATCATTGGCTTGAATTTAATCCAAAAACTTAAATGTTAGCCAATTTAATTCTAAAAATTTTAATGAAAAAACTTGCAAAATAAAAGAAACAAAAAAAAATAAGGCTAAAATCTAATAGGGAAAAACCCAACAAAGATGAAATTTGAAAAAAAAATCCCCCTAAAAAATTACAATTAAAAAAATTAGGACCAAACTTAAAAGATTAGAAAATCATGAGGGGTGAAATTAAAAATTATTTGTAATATGATATATTATTTATAGATTAAAAATGGTAAGGGGTGAAATAAAAAAAAATTGAGGGCTAATCGAATAGAAAAATAAAATGTTCAAAAATAAAATTGAGAAAAAAAAAACTATAATTAACTCGTTAAACCCGTAGTTTAGATAATGAGTTTGAGATAACCTTATAAAAAATAAATTAAAATTTTCTTTATGAAACACAATCCCCTAATAAACCTAATGTAAAAGATGTAATTGAAATAAAAAATTATAAAAAAAATACTATTTAAATAAATAGTGTTTTTGTATAACTTTTTTTATACACCATTCTAGTTTATGTACGTCATTTAAGTGGATAATATAACAAGAGGAGAGATATAGTTAAACTTTCTCATCCTTGAGAATTTTTTATAAAAACAAAATAGTTTTAGTCTTATATTAGATTGGTTTGTGCTATGTTGTGAGTTGGATCGATTATTTTTTAAATATAAAAAAATTTCCAACTGTTACTAATTTTTTTATAGTAAAAAAATAAAGAGTGTGAGAATTGATTTAATTTAACTTGGTCATATTGATGGATCCAAAAATAACTTAAATAACTGGTAAGAACATGGTATGGCTTGAGATGAATATATATGATGAGAATTATTTTAATAAATATTGAAATGAAAACATATTGGATTGATTCATGTCAATTTATCAATCCACATACTAAGTCATGAGATAATAATAACTCTATATAAATCAATTCAAAACAAATTATAAAATATAATTTTAAATAAACTCATTGCTGACTAATGAAATTGGAAAAAAAAATTAATTAAAAAAAGACCTAAAAAAATGATACAATTTAATTCGGGTTGACCTGTCAAACTTGTAACTTGAGTCATGAAACTAAGATAACTAATAAAAATCAAATTAAAACAAATTATAAAGCTAAATTCTAAATTAATCTAGTCTAGAAAGATAAAATTAAAAAAAATAAATAAAAAATAAATAAAGAATAACTTAAGTGAACCGAGATTAACTTGCCAAATTAACAACTCAAGTTATGAGATGGAGATAATCTCATATAAAGCAACCCTAAATAAATTATAAAATCTAATTCCCAATTAACTTAATATTTAAAGATGATATTGAGAAAAAAAAGTCAAATAGAAAAGAAAAGAAAATACTTGAGTTAACCTAGTTAACCCATTAAACTTGTAGTTCAGGTTATGAGTTTGATATGACATCATAAAAAGTAAATTAAAAAAATTATGAAACCCAATTTTTAATAAATCTAATGTTGAATGATGAAACTAAAATTGAAAAAAAAAGTTAAGAAAAAAAGACTATTCTAGTTAATAGAGTAAAACCCTCTCCTCCTGTAATTTTTCATTGATTCTAAATCAATTCAATGTTGAAAGATAAATTTAAAAAACAAATTAATTAGAAAAAACTCAAGTAAATCAAGTTAATATGTCAAATTTGTAATCCGAATTGGAAATTTAAAATAACCTTATAAAAAGTAAAATATTTTTTATTAAACTTAATTTTTAATAAATCTAATGTTGAATAATAAAATTAAAATAAATAAAAAAACAAAGAATTGAAAAGAAAATAATATTACATTAAATATTGTTGTGAGAAAAGAGGTACAATAAAAAAGATGTCTAATTAGTGTTATATTAGACTGGCATGCACTATGCTGTGAGTTGGATCAATTGTTTTAATATAAAAAAATATTCAAGTGTTGCTAATTTCTTTGTAGTAAAAAAATAAACCGTGTGAGAATTGATTTAATATGACTTAGTCATATTAGCGGGTTCAAAAATAACTCAAATGATCGGTAAGAACATGGTATGACTCGAGACAAATATATACGATAAGAACTGTTTAATAAATATTGAAATGACAACATATTGGATTGATTCAAGTTAATTTATTAATCCACGTAATAAGTCATGAGATAATGATAACTCTATATAAATTAAATTAAAATAAATTATGAAATATAATTTCTAATAAAGTCAATGCTAACTGATGAAACTGGAAAAAAAATCAATTGAAAAAACTTAAAAAAATGACACAATGTAATTCAGGTTAATCTGCCAAACTTGTAATACGAGTCATAAAACTAAGATAACTAATAAAAAGCAAATGGAACAAATTATAAAGCTAAATTCTTAATCAATTCAGTATATAAAGATAAAATTAAAAAAATTAAAAAATAAATAAATAACAACTCCAATGAACTAAAATTAACTCGTCAAACTCATAACTTGAATTATGAAATGAGAATAATCTAATATAAAGTAAATCTAAATTAATTATAAAATCTAATTTACAATTAACTCAATATTAAATAATGATATTGAGAAAAAAAAATCAATTAGAAAAGAAAAGAAAAACTTAAGCCTACCTAGTTAACCATTCAAATCTATAGTCCGAGTTATGAGTTTAAGATAATATTATAAAAAATAAATTAAAAAAAATTATAAAATTTAATTGTTAATAAATTTAATATTAAATAATAAAATTAAAATAAAAAAACAGGAAAAAAAACTATTATAATGAATAGTGTTACATGAGGAGAGATAAATTATAACCCTTTCCTCTTATAATTTTTTATTAATTATAAATTAATTTAATATTAAAAGAGAAAATTATAAAAATTAATTCTAAAAACTCGAGTAAATTAAATTAATCTATTATATTTGTAAATTTAGATTAAAAATTTAAATAATCTTATAAAAAGTAAAATAATTATTTTACTAAATTTAATTTCTAATAAATGTAATATTGAATAATAAAATTTAAAAAATAAAAATTAAAAGAAAAAAATATTACATTAAATATTATTATGAGAAAAGAGGTATAATTTTTTTTTTTTATCAACAAAGAGGGTATAATAATTTTTTTTTTTTAAGTTTTAGATAATGTTTGGTAGTAGCAATAATTTTTTAAAATATTTTTATTTAAAAAATATTTTTTAAAAATATTTTTTTAATTTTTAAAATTTATGTTTTATATTAGTTTATTAAAATAATTTAAAAATTTTAAATAAAATATTTTTAAATAAAAAAATATTTAAAAAAAAAATATGATTTTACTGCTACAAATGCTACCTCCGTGTTATACGAGGAGGGTATATTAAAATCATCAGCTCTTTTTCTTGTTTTCTTTTTTTTATTACGAATGTAGCTGAATTTTTCAAATAGAAATAGCTTTTCAATGGCTGAAACTCACTTTCAAGAATCCAGTAATTGTCTCCCCACCCTTTTCACTACCTCTTGCTCTCTCTCTCTCTCTAAAAAAAAAACAAAAAAAAGCAACAGAGATATGGATTCAACCTCACTACCCCAATGGTCATCTCTTCCAAGTGATCTTTTGTTCAATATCGCCAGCATCCTCGGCACTCGCATTGATTTGCTTAGTCTCCGTGCTGTTTGCAACTCATGGCGTTCCTCTCTTCCTCTCCCTCCCAAAGCTCCTCTCGTCAAACTTCCTTTTCCCATTGACCCCAATAACCCTAACCTCAATCCTAACCGCCATGGCCACTTTGCACTTAGTGAGTCCTTCAGTTACTCTCTCGAACCCATCAACAGAGACCCAAAAAGGACTTGGCTTATCAAAATTCAAGAGTCAGAATCTGGGAATGTTATTCTCAAAGACCCACTTGCTCAACACCCGCTTGCTGGCTTAGATCGTTTGCCTAAAGTTTTGAACTTATTGGATTACAGAGTTAAGGAGATAAGCAAAGGATATTTTGTTGAGTTTGTTGAGCAAGGTAAAGCCCCTTATCCTTCCATCTTTGTTAATGAAATGAAGTCGTGTATTTCTATCAAGCAAGTTGCTGTTTCTACGAGTTTTGACAAAATTGGTGATCATGGTTTTGTTGTTATGGTGATATATAATGGTGGGAAGCTGGCTTTGTGGAGAATGGGAGACGATAAATGGAGTAATGTAAATGATATTCTAGAAGGATCTGTATATGATAGTGTTGCTTATAATAATGGGAAGTTTTTTGCTATTGATGTCAATGGATTAACAATTAGTATTGATCCAGCGAAAGCTTCGTTTGAGATCATGGAAGTTGCTCCAGCAATACCACGGTCTGGGTTTGGACACGGTGATAAGTTTAAGTACCTGGTTAAGTGGTTTTCGGATTTGTTTTTAGTTGAGAAGTACCATGAAGATCTTTTTTATTGGTCGGAGTCGGATGATGAAGATGATTATCATATCAAATTTAAAATTTACAAGATGAATGAAGAGGAGTGTGATTGGGTTGAGATGGATGGATTGAAAGATGCTGTATTGTTTCTTGGTGATGGTTGTTCGTTCTTTGTTTGGGCTAAAGATTTAGCTTGGTGGAAAGGGAATTGTATTTGTTTTCTTAATTACTTGTTTATGGGATCTGGTAGTGACGGCCCAGGGCCCATGGCTGGGATTTTTGATTTTGAGGATGGTATTTCTAGGAAGTTATCCAAGTTCTCAAGTTGTTCAAAGCTTTTTTGGCCACCACCATCTTGGCTCAAGCACTACCCCTGAATGTCTAGACACCTAAAGTACGAATTTCTCTAGAGCTTTTGGATATCAGTTCATGGTACAAATCATTTGTTGTCAAATCCATTTATGGTATCATTTTTATTCTTTGGAAGAATCAAGGGTATCTGTAAATATTTGCGCATGTTGTCTCTCCATCATATCACTTCTTGTTAGAAGTTGAATTCTGAATCTCCTTGTCATTCTCTTTTCATCTTTTCTTAGACGAATGTTGATTGTGTAATTGTCGGATTTTAATTTGCTGCAATCAACTAAGGGCATATTGACAAGTTCAAATAATATATTATATGATCTAAGCATAGAAGCACTATTGCGTACTCTTGTTCGTTTGTCGTGTATGATTTGCTCAATATCACTATGTTGTATTTATTGCCACTTTTTTTCCGTTTTTGTAAAATAGGCAGCACTTTTTCAAGATAGAATACATATCCAATCCCCCCACCTCCCTTACCACCTAAGCTAACTCTCGGAATATTTATTTCATTAACATTATATGAAATTGTTTGTGAATACAACGTTTATATATTTTTATGCAGACAAGTCCATTCTTGGGACATTTCTAGTTCGACATAATTTTAGGATCCATGTCACATGCTGGCGCTTGATTCTTTAATTCCCTCACTTGTTCTGTCTTCTTCTTATAGCTCCTTGTCTCTTCCCCAACTTGAAGAAATTTTTCCCTTTCCTGATGAAGATTTCTTGCAAGTGATAATGCGACTTGGTAATCATCATTTCAAGTTGTTGGAAAATCAACAAGCACACAGAGCATAACAAGCCGTCACTTCATTTGATTATTATTACTAGTGCTTAGACCACCTGGGCTAAAATAGACGATAAAATGTTTGAGATTTTTTGGCCAGATAGAGGTATTCAGCTGTTTTGAGATATTTCCAGCTTCATTGGCATTTCTATTGCCCTAATTTATATTATGGCTGCTTAGGGGGATTTCAGTGATCATCTGTTTTGAGCCGAGGAAGTTTTTGCTTACTCTTGAGTATTTTTATTTTCGTAGCATCCGCTATTTGAAAACATGCAACTTTTCTTAAACTTTCTGATTTGTGTTAGATGTTCCAAATATTTCAGACATTTGTTACATCTTATGTTCACTAGTGTGCTTTCATTCTATTTTTCCCATAGTTTTTTCTTTTATCCTGCTTGCAGACTAGCTGTTTGAAGAGATCTTCTTGCTTTTATACATCTATGGAGATGATCAAAGCCATAAAATTTTATCAAGGAAGTAGCAACTGCTTAGCTAATCTTAGTTACATAAATAATGCAAAGCAGTAGTCTCTTCCTTTACATCACCTACTGTGTGCTAGATGGTAGTTTTGTAATCTAATGTAATAACGACTGTTGATGGTTTTGATTTTGCATTATATTTCCCCTTCATTTACTCATGGAATGTTATTTTAGTTTTTAAACCATGCTGGTAGAAGCTGAGATTAGTGGACCTATGAAATTGTCAACAGGTGATTTCATGTCTTGTTCTGCCTTGCATCGGAAAAAAGATCTTCGCTCCTTGTTTGAATTGGGTATGCTAGGGGGAATTACCGTGGATTAACAGATGATTTTGAACTTTCAAGTATGTTTAGATTGTGCTTTTTAAGTATGTCTAGATTTGTGCTTTTAAGTAAAAGGTTATAATAATTTCTCTCTTTTGGATGAGGATGTAGAACTGTGCCTGTATTTTTCACCATCACCGGTGTCCACAGAGGGGGATTAATTTATACACCCTTGTTTAGAGAGCATGGTGAGTTTTGCAGTCACGAGTTTCAACATCAATGAGAGAGATGGCGTTTGAATTTTGCTTGTTTTTGTGTCTCATGCTTGTCTTTGCTGCAAGTGCTCTGCCGGTAACTCCATTTCATTCTCAGATATGCTCTTCAGTTTTTATTATAGTTATCATTTACAATAGGTGACTGAGAGGGAAATGAGAGGGAAATTATCATTTACAAAGTTAATCTAGTATTCTGAAACTCACATTTCAGGGAAATAAAAACATGGCAGGATGCTCTTTATTTGCATATTAATATATGGGTTAATGAGGGTGGGTTAGCTGGTATTGTAGTGTGCAATAGGCCAGATGGTTATAGAAATGCTCTTAATTTATGGTATTGCACATGGTCTTCTTCTTCACAGCAATTCTTGTCGCTGCTGCTTACTAGCTGCCATCTTGTTATATTTCTTCACAAATCACAGCCCGTTGCATAAGTGAAATAGCCTTAAATGACTGTAAGCAAGCAGATTAGTTCATGTTTACCACCATCAAAGATGCTTTTTGAAACTGTATTCTAGACCAAACGGTGTTTCATGTTTTGAAACCTTTTGATAAATATAATATAATATATTGATGTGAAAAATAATTTTCAAAAAATAAAATCCTATGTTCTGTTTACCAATGTCCAGTTCATGCAGAAACAAATAGTTGATTACACCTCCCAAGAAATCTTAGCATAGACAGAACAATTTATTAAGTGCAAATCAAAATCATGAGCTACAAATCAGGCAACCTGTTGCTCGTTAATCTCGTTTTTTGACTTGTGATTCATTGTTGAGCTGTCACTCTCCTCTTCAGTCTAACAGGCAAGCCCCCTCTCATCTTGAGAACCATGGTTAATTTGTAAGGTGGGTTCATCATTTTATTTGCAGTGGCGCCTCCATCAACAGGCATGATCTCAAACTCATGCATCACAGCTGCAGCTATTGCCTTCATTTGGATATAAGCCATTTGCTTCCCCAAACACATCCTGGGACCGCAATGAAACACAGGATATCTAAATTGATCAAACGGTTGATACACTCCATCACTATCTAACCACCTCTCAGGCTTAAACTCCCTGCAATCCTGACCCCACACTTTCTCCATCCTACCCATTGCATAAGCAGAATAATCAGCAAACCACCCTTTCCTAACATAGGTTCCATCTGGTAATATATCATCTTCCACCGTTGATCTTGAATTGATTGGTACAGGTGGAAACAACCTCATTGACTCTGATAGAGCAGCGTGCAAATAGTGAAAATTCTTCAACTCTTCGTAGCTAAAAATCCTTCCCCTTGAATCTCTCGCAGGCAGCGGGGAGGCCGATGATATTTCATTGTAAATCAAAGACCCACAATGAGGGTTGCCAGCAATTAACCAAAAAAACCATGTTAAAGCTGTTGAAGTTGAGTCCTTGCCAGCAAGCACAAAGCTTATGATTATGTCTCTCAAGAACTTCCTTTTATGTTCTTGATCTTGAAATTCCATGTCAGAACTCAACAACATAAATCTTGACAGCAAATCTTGATTCTTGCCGCCATCTTGTTCTTGCCTCGATTTTATTACTGCCAAAGCAAACTCATTAATCACTTTAACAGCTTCTTTAAGTCTCTTCTCTGATCCTATTTTCAAGGATCTTTGAAGCTTCCATAACGCAGGAAATGGAGCCATAAATCTTGAAAACCCAATTTCCACAGCATCATCAAAAGCCTCAACAAAAGTTAAATTTGACATAGATTCAGGGTCAACCCCAAAAGCAACTTTGCATATGTTAGTGAAAGTGAACTTTTGCAACACTTCTTGCATATCGATGATCAAGTTGTGATCACATGCTTTGAATAAGTCTGGCATGAGACTGTTGGACAGTTCAGATTTGACTATATCTGATACGAAGTGTTTGAGAGATTTAGTGTTGAATTCATGGCTAGCAATCTTACGTTGTACAGTCCAGAGGTGACCATCAACGTTAAAGATTCCATGGCCAAGGAGTTCTTGGAGATAGTCAAGATAACGATGACCTTTGATATAGTTGGAGAAGTTGGTGACAAGGAGGTGCTCTAAATTGACAGGGTTGGCAGTGCAGATGATATGGGAGAGGTTGAGAAAGTTGTTGACTTGGAGAGTCGATGATGGGGTTGTGGAGAGCATGTCAGCGACCCAGTCGTGGAAGCGGTGGCGGTTGCGGAGGAGGCCGGGGAGGATTCCTATTATAGGGTAAGTTTCTGGACATGGGGTTTTGCTTGGAGGATGAGAAGTGGAGCGGAAGAAGCTAATGAAGATGACGACTGAAATGGAAGTGAGAAACAAGGTAAGAAAGGAGAGTTCCAACATCATTTAGCTCAAATAATGTGGAGGCTTTTCTTCCCCCTCCTATCTAATCCATGGCTGATCTTTGACTTTATGCCCGGTTTACTAAAATGTGGAAACCAAGCCATCACAAGGATAATACTGTGTATGCACACACACTAAGATAATTCTCAGACCAAAATTTTTTTTCCTCTAAAAAAATAATATTAAGATGAAAGAAAGTTTATTGATTGAGTTATTAAACACAATTTAACTGGTAAAATTTAGAATATTTTGGTTATAATTTCTGTTAAAATCAAGTTTTAAATTAAATTATATAAAAATTATTTTGATACAATTCAGTTAATTTGACGAATTAAAAAACTTTCATATAACTTATAAAAATATAGTTTAACTTTAAAAATATTTTCAAGA
This sequence comes from Populus euphratica, assembly GCF_000495115.2. Classification (NCBI taxonomy): domain Eukaryota; kingdom Viridiplantae; phylum Streptophyta; class Magnoliopsida; order Malpighiales; family Salicaceae; genus Populus; species Populus euphratica. Next base: position 1,214,496 of record NW_011499865.1, read on the forward strand.
TAATATATTTATTAAAAAAATATTGGGACGATGACTTGTTGGATTAACATATGTCAAACTATATAACATGTTAAATATATAAATTGAGTCATTAACTTTATTGAATTTAATATCTTTTCTAAAATAATTATTTTTATTTAATTATATAATAAAAATATAAATACTTGAAAAAAAAATATCAACTCAATATTAGGATGTTTTTATGAAACCACAATAACTCTATTAAAAATAAATCATAAAATCTATTTCTTAATAATTAGTTTTTTAATTATTTTTTATTTAATAATATGATAAAAAATAAATGCTTAAAAAACTGAATAACAACCCAATGTTGATATGTTGTTTTAAGATTACGATAACTCCATAAAAATAAATTGAAATAAATCATGAAGCTAGTTCATAAAAATTATATTTTTTTAAATTATTTTTTTTACAATATGATAGATCATTTTTTATTTAACAATATGGTAGGAAAAAAGTAGATCTTATAAACACTAATATAATGTCAGGATGTTTTTGGAGACTATAATAACTCTTTATAAAGAAATTTAAAATAAATAACAAAATCTAATTTTTAACTGAATTAATATTAAAATAATTTTTTTTTTTAAAAAAATACATATATAGCATCAAGGGATGATAGTTTCAACTTTCATCTGAGTAAAAAAAAAAATCTTCGGAAAATTACTCGAATGAATTATATATTTTACTGATATTAATAATAAAAAATATAGAGCATTAGAAAATTATTGTAACACTAAAAAGAGTTTACTGTAATTTATGATATTGATGGCATTCATCAAATCAATTGAGAAGTCTAGGCTTATAGGTAAAATGATATTTTCCAGTGAATCCAATAGTTATTCTTCTCACTTTCAATAGGGATACAAATATATTTACAACTTTTTTTTAAAAGGTGAAATACATTCACTGTACTTAAAAGAAAACAATCAAATAGGTTGCCAGTTTTTTTTTTTTTTTTGAGATTTTAATTTGTTTTGCATGGTTAAATTACTAACTTATTCTTTTATGTTTATTTTTATGGTACAATCATGAAATTACTAACTTTTTAATCTCATGCTTCAACATTCAATATTTTTTTTTGAAAATTAATTTCATGATTTTTTTTTAATTTTATTTATTGTCATGTTATTTTGATCTTGTAACCTAATATAATTTAGTAAGTTAATTATATAAGCTCAAGTTTTTATTTTAATAAATAATTGCTATTGTTTTTTGTATGTTTGATTTTTATTTTTCAATTTAGTTTTTCAATATTTAATTAATTAAAATTTAATCAAGATATTTCTAAATTTATTACTCTAATCAAATGACTAGAGGTACATGTTTAATAACTTAGCCTAAGTTGACATTATTTTTTATTACTGTTTTTTTAATCGATATTGAATTTTTCTTTTTTAAAATGTGTTTGTGTGAGCAGAATATATTTGTTTTTATCCAGCCTGAAATGGATTGCAGGTTACATGCCTAGTTATTAACTTCAACGGATAATGCATGCGCTACTTGATTAATAAAAAACTCATCTTCTCCAAATTTATTTATATTCTTGAAATTTGAAGAAATTATAACTACACAATCAAAGAATTTAGGATTCGTTCTCTCCCTCGCTGACATTTCAGCTACAACAATCAAGGGAAGAAAAGGCTATGCGTTCCATGTCTGAGACAAAACTAACAAACCACGCAAAATCATGTCCTCTCCAATCAACGCAACAATTTGTTTTTGCTTGGAAAAAGAAATACCAGTGGCACAAACGTCAACAAAGTTCTTATCGAGGGTGATTTGATTTTGTCTATTTGTGTTCTCATGAATGTGATTACACCGATTTGAATGGCGAGCGAGAGAACTGGAGGAGGAGGAGGTGGTGATCTCTACCCTGTGTGTGTTCATAGCTATGAGTCGGTATCTGGAATCCTAATGGGTCAGGCATCTAAAAATCCATATCTGCCATGCGCTTTGATACTCATTATTAGGACCATGCGCTTTCTCCCAGAGGTGAGGATCCATCTTTTCCGCAAACCATCAAGCAACCAGCTGAAGGGAAAAAATCTAACAGCGGAATGTGCCCTGACAAACTACACTGCTGGCAAATTTATTTCAGCAATCCTCAGTTACAAGGTGCTCCACCTTCATCAGGATTTGTTTAAAAATCTTCAGAAAAATAGACCAACAATTGGAAGACAAAACAATTAGGTCAATTCACTCAAAAGAACAGGAGCAAAATGGTGCAAGAAACTACTACCTTTATGTTTATCCATGCATTACACTACGAAGACAAGTTCGTTAGAACCATGCTGACACGTCCTTTTCAAATATGTTTCTAGATTAAAACATTTCAAACCAGAAATTAATGCAGAAGGCCAAATGAAACAACAGCTAATGAAGTATGACACCCACCTGAACTTGCGTCTTAAAGGGTTCACACACCTGTAACTGAAGGTCAATAAAAAAACGTAATACTTGCCAGTGTCTATCTTATAGAAAATACTCTACAGTAGCTGCTCCTCATGACTCACATTTTGAGACCTTTGCTCGGCCTGCTCTAGCTTTTTGGCAGTCCCCAGTGTTATAACAATAATGGCATGCTCCTCGATCATCTGTTTAACAAATTTAAGAATTGAACATTGTCAGACCGCCAGATCTTACAAGGAAACGCTTGGGGATGATGCTACGCCTTGGTACCTTGAAATCTATGACAGTGATGACAACAATACGAAAACCAAATAGAAAATTGTTAGAACATCAAATTTAAGCTTGGCTCCAAGAAACCAACTCACCTTTTCATGCAGGAGGAACATTACAATCACAGCTAAGGAGCTACATTCCATATTGATCAGTGTATGTGGACTTGTATATCTTGACTCTGATAAATTCAAAAAAGCAAATCAAGATATGATCCACACAATCAAATAAAAAATAGATGCACACCTCACCAGTAACAGTAACAGCAGAATTTTATTCAAAATGAAAGGCAGTAGAATTTTGCTTGAACAATGACCGGACTTCATAATTATGAGCCTAGAAATTTCAAAAGAAAGCATGGACTAGTTCAACTAGTGATATAAATAAGGTATGAGAGTAACATTTCTAGAGGCCTGATAGGTGATATGATAAGCCTCGATTTTGAACAATACCAGAGATATATTAAGAGTTTACAAGGAGATTTAGCATAAGATATTCTATTACTGAATCATAAATCAGATATTGCAGTATAGTCATGAATGAAGCACACCTTTATTAGGCCATTACCACCACCAACCAAGATGCCTTGACGATTGCAGGGTACTCAACAAGTTACAACTAGCAATTGTTTCCTCTTTTATATGTAGTATGTACACATGCTTTCCTATATATGTCACCTGAAAGATGGAATTTAAATATCCTTGACATGGAAGGAAGCTGAAAACAAAACAAAATAAAATTATAGCACATCAGAGAGATAATACAATGAGACTCACGTAGGAACATCTGCTGCTTGAGCCAGGAAGGATGAGCCCATCTTATCCCAGAGTGTTGCTATTCATGAGCTGGGGGGCAAGTAATACAATTCCCTTCGCATCCATTGCATCTGAAAACTGAGGGTTCTCAGATGCATGAATGAAACCAGGCTAAACTGCATCAACATATGCTATCTCAGCCATCTGGGAAGCAGAAATTATAACTTTAAAAAATTTACAAGGGAAATGAAAATTCAACTTTCTTTCTAGCTAATTAATAAGGTCAAACAGTGCATAATTGGAGAGAATGGATCATAATGATGCAAGGATAATAAGACACCCCATAGCTATTGATCTCGGTGATGATTTGAGCGCCATGAAGAAAAAGGGACTTCATTAGACTATATCACATACTAAACTACTCAACTCGATTGTACAATTCATTAACTATGCAAGATCACTGTTTTTATCCATATAAAGTCGGAATTCAAGAATTTTAGTCAAACAACAGAAAGTTAATCACAGTGGACAAAATTATTTTCTGATAGGAATTGTTTAACTGAATTTAGTTGTCTTTTTGTGGTTTGTTGTACTTCTAACTAAAACAGCAGAAGAAAACTTGAATGCACCAAATGTCAAAGAGCTCAGTGTAAGCACTCTATAATGAGCTGCACATCAGCATATTTATTATGATTGTCCTGCCAGGAACTTCAACACACTAATCAGCTATTCAATATACTCTACACTTATTCTGATGTCTTCAAGAGCAGCGTAACAGCAAGATAGTCTAATCCATGCAAAAAGTTTCATAAACCCATGTCCTTGTGCTACATATAAACTTGACAGCTTCCAGTTGTTTGCAGTTGAATATTATTGCAGAAAGATCTTGACAAGAAAAAATGACAGTTGAAAACAATATTGTTAAATATGCTAAACTATGATCTAGTTTACAAATTCAGTCAGTATGGTTCGACCTACTGAATTAACACACCCATAATGAAATTAAAAAATAATAGTATTTGCACGCATGATATCATGCAGGAAAAAACTCCGATATGGCAATTCGACTTCTTATTGCAGAAACATAACTAAATTTAAACTACAAGTTTCACCATATCAAATAATTCAGAGGCTCAGCAGCTTACCATTAGAATGCAGAAACATCACTAATAACCCAATTCAGTCACAATGTCTATGCTGGTTTTTCACAAGAAATACTTGCAGAAAAGGTGCTTAAAATATTGGAGCCATTCATCCCCTGTGATTTAAAATAATTCAACAACCAGAGAATTGCAGAATGGTTTATCACAATCCCAACTGTACCGGCAACATTTCCATTCTCATTGTCAAATTTCTCTGAAAATTTAGTCAAGCTGTCAAATAGCTTTGAGGCATTAGAGACAACCCATGATGCCAAAACTGTAGCAGCAAAGTCCTGGAATACATCATCAGGCAGCAACATGATTGCCCCAACAAGCTCAGGTGTGGGAGCACGGCAAATGCACAATGTAAGAAGGCCTCCCACAGCAATGGCACTTGTATTTGCATCCAGCTCATTAGAGCAGAAAAATTTCAAAATGATCTTCTCCAGCTGAACCTTAGAAACAGCAAGCTCTGATCTGACCAAGCCCCAAAGCTTGTGCTGCTCTGAAGGATCCCAACTGAGAGAGTTCTTCATTAAGTGAAAAATATCTTCAGCACTCTCCCCAAATACAAAGAATCTCTTCAGACCAATTTCGAACTGCATTTCAAGAAGATCAGCATGATCCAACTGACTCACAAGGAACCTGATTATATCAATGTTGCCAACACATAAGTCGGCAAGATGACAGAAGATGCTGTAGAAGAACTTTGTCTTTTTTCTTTCACAAAGAAAACAAGAGGTTATGTCTAGAATGAATAGCTTTGACAGAGCTAAATCATCTTCTTTATGCAGGATGGTTCTTGAACGTTCAAGGAAACATTTGTATGCAGCAAAAGCATTTTTTACCAACATATTAACTAATTCCTTATCCATCTTAGATGTAGAAACACTGCCTTCGAGAAAATCTTGTTTCCTTCCATTCAGAATAGAAAAATACCCATCAACATGGAAGAGTAATAATGACATCCCTGAGTCACTTATCTTAGAAAAGTTATTGTTGATGATTGCATTTCCTGAAGAATCTGATATACATGCCTCATAAGCTAACCTTGTTGCATAAGATAGTAAGTGAGCTCCTACATGAAAACCATTCCTTGACCAGAATAGAAGCATTTCTTGCAACCGTTCATGCTGAGAAAGTATGAAGGAGCGTGCAATTAAGATTGTGGGTGAATGAATTCCACTGTCAGAAGGAACACTAATGCTGACATCAAAAGGAGCAAATAATCGATTGCCAACGGATTCAAATTGATCTGCAATTCTTGAAGATAAAGTTTCAGGGAAAGTTGAACCACATGTTGATGCTTGGCCATCAAGATTCAGAAATGAGAGAAGTATTTCCTCCAAAATCTGAAGCCCCATTCTATTTGACTTCTTCATAGCTTCTGCCAGATTCTGTGCTAAGCTCTCAATAGCATCAAATTGACTTTCAATGGTAACATTTGTTGGGCAAGAAGTAGTAAACAGGTCACCTGAAATGGGAATAGAAGAACCAGCAGGTTCTTTGCTAAGCCTTACTTCCACAATCTTTGCAGATTGTTGTTCCGGAGCTGGTGTTGTTATTGCAAGATGAGAAACATTTTGCAAACTCGAACATGACACAGAATGAGGAGGAAGATGGGCTGGTTGCAACTCATTACTTTCAATATTCAAACGCAATATTAACTTCGTAAGTCCCTCTCTTAGGAAAGGAGAAAGAGCATCACATGAAGTCAGAATATCCAGTGACCGAACCACTCCTTTTTGAACAAGCATCCTCATAGCTGATGACAAACCCCTTATAATGACATAATTACGGTCCTCTTCATAGTTTTCAGCAATAAACAATAAAAATTCAAGAAGAGAGTGAGTTATATCTATATATTTTGGTATTGAGCATACCATTAATAGCATTGCAGGCTCAATGTTCATTATGTTGTCAATTTTTTCGTCAAAAAAAAGCCAGTCATAAAATAAGGCCAGCTTCATATTAGCTTCAACATGTTTTTCTCTACAAGATTTTAGAAGCCAACCTATAACAGCCCATCTTGGTATAATGTCTGACTGAATAATTTCATTTGAAGGGTGGTGTGCACAACATATGAAGCGAATAATGTCAACTACAAGTGTCTCTCTCTCTTGTCCAAAAAGGAACTTCTTGGCAAACCACACTTGGTATCGCTTCTGATTCCCAAACTTCACATGCATGAGTAGAAACCTCAATTGGGTTTCCATCTCTGGAGTAATTCGAAGCAAAAAATACCGACTAGAAGTCCTAGAGCAGTACAACTGTGAAATATCTGAAAATCCTTCTGTCCTAAATTCACTTGGGTTCAACACCAAATCATTCCATATAGCTCGAAACTCAGGGACATGAACCAGATCACGAAGCAATCTAATAAGGTCCCTCCCAATCTTCATGCACAAATTAAATTGCTCCCTCAACATCTTGACACAAAACTCAATCTCCAATCTTTTCAACGATTCCATCTTAGCATAAGTCGATACCTTACAATGATCAGCTAATACCCGTAGATACACATACAAAGCACTAGTTAAAACAAATGGCGCATCTTCTACTAAACAATCCCATTTGCTTGAAAAAAGGGAGACCAACTCAAAGCACAACCACAAATTCCCATCACTAAAATCCCCACCAACAATCTGCCTCAACAAACACAGTAAGAAACCATCAAATCCCACTCCTAAAACATCAACCATTTCTTTAACAACCCAAACCAATTGATCCTTCACCGAATCAACTAACTTGCCATACAAATCATTAACAATTTTCACAATCAAACTAACAAACAAAGCATACCCATCAGTGACAATAGCATGAAGATGCCTTATATGCGTTTTAGCCAAATGGGGTTCGGTTAAAACCCCATAAAGAATAGCAAGATTGAGTCTGGAATATTCTTGAGGGCTTGGTATTGTTAATGGAAATGGGGGTCTTAGTTTTGGTTCAAGCTCCTCAAAGGCTTGCTTTAGAGAGAGTTCAAGCTCGTTTTTGGCCTCATAGGCAGTGAGTTTAAGCAGCTTTGATGCCATAACTAGCTCTCTAGTACAGTAACATTAAACAACAGAGAAATCAAATTTTGGGCAGGAGATGTTTATGGGGTTTACCTGTTGGCGGTGGAGAGGGGTTTCTAGAAGGTTTCCCTCTGTTGTGATGTTTGAATTTGAAAGTTACAGAGAGAAACTAAAGCAGTGATGGTGTTGAAGGAGACCGCAGTTTGGCGGCTTCGAGGGAGAATAAGAAGACGACTTGACGTTAGGAAACCAGCCTCCTCTCCTCTTAAGTTTTGATCGGGAAGCCTTCAGAGCACGGCGAAACCTCCAAATTAGTTCCCAATACTATAGCTAAGAATCAAATAAGTCCTTAAAATATTTTTCATCTCAATTAGGTCTCTAAAGTAGTTAAATTCTAAATTATCTTTTCTTTCTAAATTCTTCGCTGATTTTAACAGAAGAGGTAAAGGACAGTTAAAAAAGCGATTTCTGTGTGAAATTTTATGGCTGTTTGTGTGAACAATGTATAATGCTGGCTGGAGAAGGAAAAGACGAAGACAAGAAAAGTAGACCACAGGTCAAATCATCTGATTCCGAACCAAAGCTATTACCAAATCCGAAGCACTAAAAATGTAGTTTGCAGATTGATCGATGCATTTTCTATCTGTCTTGATGATGCCCAGAAAACGTCTTTTATGATATCAAACATTCGTATGTTCAACTATAATTGCCTATTGAAGATAAGCCCAGGATAAATTTGATGATCAAGATAGTTTTCTTCTTTTCACGAGTCCCATCGCTCTAAATAATGGCTCTAAAAGAATCGAACTTTCATTTCTTCACCGGAAGGTGCCAGGGCGATGTCAGACCATGAAAACCCATGGTCAAGCCCATGGTGAGATCATCTCCCACATCTTTACTGCTATATCTTCATTTGCTCTCTTCGAAACTACAAAGACGAGTGCTAATACAGCTTTTGGCCATGTATATCAAATTATGGATTGGCAATGGAAATGGCATGGATAAAGTTTACGCCTAAAGAACAGACTACTACTATGAGAGAGGACAAAAAAAAAAGGGAGGCAACCATCAAGGAGCCAGACAACTGTGAAAGTGACAATAACCAAGAAATTTCACAAGGCTAATTGCTGCCAAGCTGTTTCTGAAAGCCATAACATCATAGGAAATTTTATGTTGAAAGAAACAACTAATTGCTACCACAACTTCTATCCATCAGCTCAAAGGCAAGTGAAGGTGAAGCACAGATCCTTGTGAGCAGAACAAAGTTGATTTCTTGATGCTCTGAATAGAACAAATCAATATGATTTCCCACAATGTATCAAGCTCCCAGCACCCAGGAAAAGACCAAAGATGGCAGCACTACCAAGTGTGGTTTGTCCAATGTATCTGATCTTCAAAAGTCCAGGTACCTGAATTTTTCCAAACTAATTAATTAACTGATGAACACTTACAATGGAATACCAAGAAAAATGCATTGACTTCAGTTTAAACTCCTTTAACATAACATATCTAAAACAAGATAATCTGCATAAATAAACAAAAAAATTTTTCAAAATTTGGATAGTATTTTAATAAAAAAAAATAGCAGAAGAGGCAGATGTTCACTAAATGGGCAATGGGTAATCTTTTTGAAGGCATCCAGGACCATATGACACAGCTAGTAACAACCAACGGCCTTTGAGAGTTGTGAGTTTCACACAGTCTACTCCAGAAAGCAAACAGAGACACCCAGAATCCAACCAGTGGGGGCACAAGGAAACAGATCTTTCTAAGCATCTCAGGGGTGATTCAACTCACAGACTCAGCCCAAACAGAAAAATGAGGGTGACAAAAACCAATGCACACCATTATCTTCTGGCTGTTTCTGACCTTCTGTTTTAATTCATATCCATGGCAGGGGATAGAGGGGATGCACATAGTGAAAAGGAACATACAAGCATGAACTTAAGGGAAGCCATGATCATAAAATTTAAGTTCCAAGTTGATGCTCATTGTTCCATCTCTTTATAACTTTACACGTATACTTAAGCATGGAAATTACAAGTTAGAATCCACAATATGCAAAACATTAAGTAACATAAAATACCTCATTCACTTGGACTATAAATCAAAAGAAAAGGAAGACAACAGGGTACATATTCTATTTCAGTAAAGAACAATGAATGGTCAAGAGCAGGCATTTAATAATGTCTCCACACTCTAAAGTGTGAATTTTGGTATCAGGTCAGATGATGTACCTTATACCTTACTGCCTCATATGTTCCATAAACAGCACCTGCACAGAAATCATATATATTACCATATTAGATGGATAGTTGAAGCAAAACAAACTATAGTTTTAACAGTGAACCAAAGATTGAATATATAAGACTGGATTTGTATGAATTGAAACTATCTTACTGGTTTTGTATGAATTGAAACTATCTTATTAAGATTGTCCACTAGACAATGTTTCTTTTTTGCATATCAATGAGAAAATCAATGGTCATGGCTAGATATGATGTGCAAAAGCACACCCCAAGATAGTTAAAGTTCCATTGTGTAAACTGTACAAGCACACGCTTTTAACTTGCATCAAAGAAGTTAAGCTAGAATTTTGAATATTATGTTTTCCACAACCTTGTTCATGTTTCTAGACCACGTTGTTACCTAAGCAGGTAGGTCAATAACCCTACAGTTTTTCTATTTAATGTTTACATTGAGTTGTTGGCTACAAACTTACCTATCACTATGAAACTTAGAGCATGTTTGTTTAAGATGGAAATATGACTTTCACATGTACTACATTATTCTTCTGGTTTTGGACATGTACTTGTCATGGTAAACTTTTGTTCATATATCTATTTTTATTGACATGTGTTTGGCTATGAAATCTCCTATTATGATAAAATTGCATTTTAACGTTCTATTTTCAAGGGACATATATTGGTTATAAAACCTATGTCGATGTATTTTTAAACACATGATTGTCATTGGCTAAGCTGGCAACCTAATGTTCTAAAATTTCATACACAAATAGTTAATTACAATCTAAATAGAAGTAAAAATCCTTTATGTATCCATCAAACAAAAAAATTTATATGTTTAATTTGTGATAAATTATCTTTGGTAATAAATATAATTGATTTTCCTGTATCAATAATCATCTGAACAATTTCCAGTGTTGCTGAAAAATATTTTCTAGCTTATTTTCCATGTCACATCTAGACAAAGTAAAATATTTCATTTCATGAGAAAATGTTTTTGCAGGAAAATATTTGACGCAAAACAAACAGCCCCTTAAGCTACAATCTAGCTGTTTTATTTCTCTCTGCAATCTTCTTAAATTCAGTATGGACTTGTTGCTTCTTTATAAATCTTTCCCCGTACAGTACAATTAACAGACTTCGGTCACCATTCTCTTTAACCAACTCTAGTCCAACTATAATTTTTCCAATTCCATCAAACAAACACTTCTAGAGACCCTGCTATTTTAGTTACCAACAAAGGTTACCAACGCTATTTTAGTTAAACTTCTAAGTTGAAGAACACGGAAGCCTCTCAATTAAGAATCACGAAATCCACCACTATTACGCACCCGGCAATATCATCAAGGGCGTCCCCGTTTTGCAAGCTATTCCGTGACTTCCATTTAATACCTTCTTATAAATGAACCCCATCTGCACATCTCCTGAAATTTCAAGTCTTGATGTGCTAGAACCAGTCTTTTCATTAAAATCACGCCCTTTACAGTACTCCTAAAACCAGTCTACATCTAATGGTACATGATTTCTTTCACCAAAGCATTCCAAAGAATAGTGAAAAAATTGGCATTCAAACATCAACTTTTGCACTCACAATCAAGAAACAGTCCCTCGACCCCTCTTTCCCAAATCAAGGCGTAATACAATGGAAGTCGTAAATTTATAGGACAATTGATTTATGGATTTTGTGTGTTTGTATGAGAAGATAAATCGGTGGACTTTGGAAATTTAAATAACAACAACTTAGGGAGCATTAAAGAACCACGCCCATTAACAAGACGCGCAGGTATTGATAAAAACTAGAACAAGAAGATGTTTTAGGGTTTATGATGAGAGAACTTACCCACGGCGCCACCAATAGCACCTCCAACAGCAACGCCGGCAGTTATACGAGCCAGACAACTATCCCTCGCCATTTCGGGATTGCGAGTGTTTTTTAGTTTATGCAAGAATTTGATTGACCGATGTTTGAAACCTTATCGAGGTTTGTCAAGTTCTATGCAAGCAGTGGTGAGTGGCTTGTTTTTTACGGTCTCTTCTGATTGTAAGTGCTGTGGCGGTTTGAAATTGCGTTACAAACGCTTGTAATAAAAAAAAAATTAAATTTTTTATTTAAAATTAATTTTTATTATATTTTTGGATATATTATAAAAAAAATAATTTTAATATATTCTTAAATAAGAAATATTTTAAAAAATAATTATTATTACATTTTTAAAATATAAGTTGTTTTTCCTTATAATTTTTATTTTATTTATGTGTCTGCTACTTATTTTTATTTTTAGTAATTTTAAGAATTGTTTGAGGCAATTAATTTGCAACGGGTGTTCTTAATCAAGTTTTTTATACGATTTAAAATAATAAACTCAAAATCATTACTTAATTAACACATGATTGTCATGTATTGGGTAAACTTAGAAAACAATTTTAAATTCTGGATCACTGAATTAACAATTTATCATAACGAAATGATTTTTAATCTAAAAATAAATATTTTAATCTAAAAATTTTATAACTTTAGGATAAGTATTTATATTTTTAGATCAGAATTATCTTCACTACTTTTGATAACAAAAATTAATGGGTATAGTATATTTTATAGTTTTAAAACTTGATATAATTTAACAGATTAATTTAAAATTCAAAAGTTGAAATAAACTGAGAAAACAAAAAAAAATTAATATAATCTAGTTAACTAGATAATATAAATGACATAATAAAATCCGTAAAATTTAAAAATTGAAATTAAACCAAGAAAAAAAAAATATATATATATATATAATCTAACTGACCAGATAATATAAATGACATAATAAAATTAGTTTAAAAACTCAGTTATAACTATTAATTTTTATTTTTTTATTAATATAGTATTATTTTAATATTTTTAAAAAACTAATCCAAATAATCCACCAAAACTTATAACCTAGCCTGAGTCTAAATCATAGTCTTCAATTACCGTGATAGTTTTTCCTTAGCTGAAAATTGTACCTGTTTTATTTTATTTTATTTTTTAAAAAAAACAAAAACTATTTATTTGAAGAGAATTCTCAGAACAGAAGTTAATTCCGTTGCCGGGAATCGAACCCGGGTCTCCTGGGTGAAAGCCAGATATCCTAACCGCTGGACGACAACGGATTTATTGAAGGTGTCTCCCTTGATAAATATATAATGTTATTGAGAAACAGATTCTCGCAGACACTGCGTTTCTCACCAATTAGTTCGGCTATCTCTGTGATTCTACTAGTAAGCACGCAAGTGCTCCTCCGATTAGTCGGAAATTGGTAAACAATGATCATTACGTAATGGATCAAATATGATGTAAGGAGCATTCTAAAAACTCGATGCACGTTAAAGACGGTTGCTTTAGATCACAACCAATTGCAGGGCAAAGTACCAAGCTCGTTAGCCCAAGGCTAGAGTTTCTAGATCTTGGAAGCAATCAGATCAATGGTATTTTTCTAGATCTGAAGCTTCTCATCTGGAGATCTAGCCCGTTTCGTGGCGTAGTAATGGAGTTTGAGTTTCAGAAGCTGCACAATATTCACCTTTCTCGAAATGCTTTCTCTACCCAGTTAAGTCACCACTTCCCCGACTGGATTGAAATGAAGACATCAGCCTTGTTGAAGGCTTCATCATCAGCAGAGGTTTGACAACCTCATCACATTCCTCAAGTCATCGGGAGCTTCAACATTCCCAGGGGTAAGATTCCATCGATCTTATGCAGCTTGAATCGTTGGATCTTTCTCAAAACAATCTCTCAAGAGAGATTACTCAACAACTGCTGCAACGTAATAATTTTCTTGCTATCTTCAACGTGTCTCACAACCATCTTACCGAACCCATTCCACGAGGGAAGCAGTTTGACACATTTCTGAACGATTCATAAGAACATTTTTTTATGCGGACCTAATATAACAAGACATAATTATTTTTTTCTAATCATTTGTAAACTTAAAAACACTACAAACACTGCATGATTTCTTTTTATACAAAGAAAAACATATGATAATATAAAATTTACGACAGATAAGTAATGTAAAAACTTACAAAATTTAGTTTTTTTGTAGAATTATACTGTTATTGTGCTAAAGCCAACAGTAAACTCCACTGTCTAGGATTAGGATTATACATTGACATACATCTTAAATATGCTCCAGTTATTGATTCAATTTTTTTTATTGTTCATCTGATTGTGAATGATAAGCTGAACAATTTCACTCTTACAATTGAATAATTATTTCCAGAACAAACTAATAAACAATTTTCTCTGTCGGTCGCAATGGACTATGGAACTTATAAAAGTGAATAAAAAACACCTAAACTACTGTTGTTTTTGCAGTGAAAGATATGACAAGGCAATGAAATAGCTATACTTGTTAAATCTATCCAGAATAACCAATTTGATATCTATATCTTTCCGAAGACTTTCCACAAAGTCATTGTAATATCCCTTTAAATCCCACTTGGTACTGGCAATGGGCTACCCTCTCCATTTTAGCTTGTTTATGGACATCACTACTGTTTCACTATTTTCTTCATTGAAAGCCAGCAAAACATTGACTACTTGTTAGTTTGCAGCGACAGCACCAAACCACAAGATCAGTGGACAAAAGGTAGCCTCTTTTTTTTCCAGTGTTGGTGTGAGAAATAGGCTGTTAACAGCATTTTGCATTTCTGAATTTGTCTCCAATGAACAAACGTGAAGCCCAACAGATCAAGCAACTCCTACCAATCCCAATTCCTAAGGCTACCAATGGATGATTCAAGGTTCCACAAGAGGATGGAAGTTGGATCGTGAACATTAAAACAAGACTTTCCAGGATTTCTGTTTCATTTTTCCAAAGAATGATGAGTCATGCTATGGGAGACAGCGAATTTTCCAATCTTCTTTTCAAATACACGAGGTAAAAACTGGACTTGATATAGTTTTTGTCATGGACAGGTGCTAAGGGAGAATCTGCAACAGCTTGCATGGGAGCTTGGATCAATTTGAAAATGGGCATAATGGCGGTTTCTGCGACTTCCAAGATTAAACAATCTGCTCCGTTCCATATTCAATCACATGAAGTCAAGGAGTAATGCCAGGAGGGCAATCTTAAGGAAGCATGAGCAAGCCCCTAGAAATGAATTTTTGAATGGAGCGCAGACGCTGAAGCTTTTGTGAAGATGAACGCAGATGCAACCATCTTTGGCCTCGATGGAAATGGGGTGATATCTAGGACTCAATGATGATTGCATATCAGAAAATCAACACCAGGCATGATGTATATAGATGGCTGGGGTAAATGTAGTATTCTATAAGGCAATTCTAGTGCAGCAACCAAGGTGATTTTGCAGCGATTCTGAGTGAAAGATAGTCTGCAAGAGGCCAAGGAAGCATCTAATTTATGAGGTTAAGAAAGACCCGTGCTCTTTTGATCAAGTTGAGGTCCGTGTAAAATTCAAGTTGATTATGCAGCTCACTCTTTACCTCAGAGAATAGAGTATTGTCATAGTGTTTTGGTTACTGTCGTCATGAGATTGAAGAAATAAAAACAGTAGAGATATTAATATATCCTGTTGAAGACACATAGAAATAAAAATAAATTGGTTTTGAGATAATTTCAAAGTAAATTTTTATAACTTTAAAATGTAAGGTATAAAAGAGAAATGTCTCTATAAATAATATTTATAATATTTTATTTTTAAAATATTCTAATAAAAAAATTTTAATTTTAAAATTATATAACCAAGACATGTAATAATAAAAATAGATATTGTCGTAATTTTAAAACTCAATTTAAAAATCATTTCGGGATAAAGTCCAAGTTACGAGTCAAGTTGACTCAAGTCACTGTAAAAATAAAAATTGTTATTATTATAATTTTAAAACTTAGTTCAGAAATTGATTTAATGCAAAGCACAAGTCATGAATGGGATTGATTGTTGATCTAAATCAATATAAAAATAAAAATGATTATCATCAAAATTTTAAAACCTGACTAAGTGGTACACTTGGGGTAAGGATTAAGTCATATTAAAGATAATCAACGTGGGTTAACTTGAGTCAACATAAAATTAAAATGATTATTATGATAGTTTTAAAAATTAATTCAGAGATTAACTTGAAATAAGATCAGGGTTATAAATCAAAATGGTCAACTCAAGTTAACTTGTGTTAATGAAAAAATAAAAGTTATTATTATTATAGCTTTAAAATTGACTTAGAGGTCAATTAGGTAAAGAACCAGGTGATGGCCGGGAGGATCAACATGAGTTGACTCAAGTCAATGTATAGATACAAGTGATTATTATTATAGTTTTAAAATCCAACACAGGAGTTAACCCAAGTTAAGGTTCAAATCACGTGTTAGGAGGGTCAACATGATTGATTCAAAGTTTTTTTTTTTTCTAAATAACCAAAGAGACCTTGTTTTGATAAATAACCAAAGAAACCTTGTTTTGACCAATATGAAAAGAAAAAAAAATCAATTGGTTTTTGACATGTATTTTATCCTGAGTTGACTTGGGTTTTTGACTGGGTTAAATCAAGTTAATCATTCTTTTATTTTTTTCTTAAACTTGAATAAGCTTAGACTCCGAGTCAACTCATCAAGTCAATTTTGGTTTTATAACTAAGGTTATTATTGTATTATTAATTTCTACAGCAATATAAATTAAATAAAAAATATCTAATTAATTTTTAAAATATTTGAGTTTAACGATACATATCAAGGATAAAATAATTTTTTTCATATTTTATTATATCATGTCCACCATAACTAAACATAATAAAAAATTAATCAATTTGTCTTATACTCACTATTAAACACAATTATATCTTTGTTCCTTTAAGTGGGGTTGATTGTTGATCCAGGGCAAGACATCGATAATGAGTGGGGTTAATTGTTGATCTAGATCAACATGAAGATAAAAATAATTATCATCAAAGTTTTAAAACCTGACTCAATGGTACACTTGATGTAAGGCTCAAATCATATATTAAGATGATCAACGTAGGTTAGTCGAGTCAATATAAAATTAAAATGATTATTATAATAATTTTAAAACTTAATTCAGAGGTCAACTCGACGTAATATCAGAGTGATAGATCAAAATGGTCAATTCAGGTTGACCTAAATTAATAAAAAGATAAAAGTTATTATTATTATAGTTTTAAAACCTGACTTAGAGGTCGATCAGGCAAAAAACCAAGTGATGGCTGAAGGGTCAACACGAGTTGACTGAAGTCAATATATAGATAAAAATAATTATTATCATAGTTTTAAAATCCAACTTTGAAGTTAACCCAAGGTAAGGTACAAGTCACATGTCAAAAAGGTGAATCCAATTGGTCCAAAAATTTTTTAAAAAGTAATCAAAGCAACCTGTTTTGACTAATTTTTTTAAAAGAAATTGACTGGTTTTTGACCTGTATTTTATCCTGAGTTAGCTTGGGTTTTTGACCAGATCAAATTGAGTCAATTATTTTTTTATTTTTTCTTAAACTCGAATCAATTTAGGCCCTGACTTCACTTGTCAAGTCAATTATGGTTTTATGACTAAGGTTATTATGGTATTATTAATTTCTACAACAATATAAACTAAATAAAAAATATCTAATTAATTTTTAAAATATTTAAGTTTAACTATATATATCAAGAATAAAATATATTTTTTTATTTTATCCATTATAGCCAAACATGATAAAAAAAAATAATCATTTTATCTTGTACTGTTAAACACAATTATATCTTTAAACCTTATATCTTTTCTTTTCTTTGCTATATCTATTGTCTTCATCTTTTCTTTTCTTTTTTGGTTATATCACAACAACCAAATGCTTACTTACAGTTATGTCTTTGTGTTGAAAGCTCCTCAACTTATGGAGCTTGTTATTAAACCACGTACTGTCTTGGTTAGAACATCAAATTCTAGTTCTCTTGATTAAAAATATAGAAAGAGGAAAAGAAACTCCACTGCAATCTCCATTTATTGCCACCAAAGATGGCTAACGGCATTTCTGGGATAATTGGTGGTCTTCAGATGGACTCGTAACTAATCCATGACCTCAACCTTAATTTTCAGTTACATCTGGGACATGACTTGACAAAAAGCGCGATGGCCAATAGTTTCTGACAATGTCCGAGTATGTAGATTCTGACAATACTACTCTTTTAAAGTAAGGTTTTTTTAATAAAAATTAACACTAAATTTAAAATTTTAGCAAAAATATTACTTTTTGAAAAAGATCTGGTAAAATATGTATTTTTACCTTTTCGTGTTCTAAAATGTTATTATATTTACTAAAAATTTATCTTTTTGAGTATAGATTCAAGACAAAAGCTAAATCCATTGCATGAGCTTCCATTGCCTGCATTTATTTCCTACCCATCCTCAGTTCCTTACTGACCAGTACATTTAATGGAAGAGATGGTTGTCTGCCATTCACATTAGATATGATATCACTGGATACATCATTCCCTCTATCCACGGATTTAATTGATTGAATTGCTTCAGCCGAAGGAAAGAGTCGGGGAACTCGGGGCAAGATGGGTTCATCTAGCTGGTCTCTCGATCCAGACCAATAAGGAGGTGAGTGACCCCTTTCTCTCAATCTGGCACATGATGTCAGCTGCTATGAATTTATTTCAGGGTTTTCCTCTATGGATTGACTCAAAAGTAAAGAAGAGGCTTAGCCTTGTAGAAGCGAAGAGAAGAGCTATGAATAGAGCAAGGTGACTAAAACGAGTTCAAACAAAGAGCAGGATGACATGTATAATTCTAAGTTGAATTGAAGGTGGAAATTATGACGCAGGAGAAGTTTGTTTGGGAAATTGAATACCTGTTTTATAGCTACAGGTCTGTCTCCATGTAGAAGTCAACCTACCAAGGAGTAGTAAAAGATGTGGTGGTAGGTGGTGGACATGCGTGGCCATGGTAATCAAGTGCAAATACATACCAAGTTCTGTCGCGATTTTAAACCACAATATCAATACTTTTTGCTTCTATATTATTTTGAGTTTATGACCTAATTTCCCAATTTATCCTTAAGAGTGAAGCATCCGGATGATAAAGTCGAATAAAAAATCACAAGAGGATAAGCGTACCCAGAAACTCAAATTGAGGATGCAATACCAATAATTTAATCAATTTCGTTTGCAATACATTTGAGACTTACAGTAAATCATGATGATCTTAGAAGCTAGAACAAAATAAGGCAACTGGAAGTGGCATTCGATTATGAATGTACACGGCATGGCATCTGCTTTCAACAAGCCTGAGATGAATTTATGAACCGGATAAAAGAAAACTTCTGTAGCGCGTTCTCTTGTGAATTTACATGGCATCTGATATTTTCTTGAACATGAGCAGCAACCTACTAGGAATTTACATTTCTCACCCTCAAATCCCCACACAACGTACATATAGGGAAAAAATTAGAAACCATGAAAAAAATCAATACAAGGTGAAAAAAAGATTATGAAGGGTAAAAAAGAAGACAATCAAACTTTTCTAGAGCTATCTCGCCGACACCAATCCTCGCTACTTGCTTTTCTAAACTCATTAGAAGGATGGAAGCAAAACTAATTAGTGTGGAGATGCCCATCCTTAAAGTGGAGCTCAAAACTGGAAAACAATCTAGGTTCCATCTACAGAGATTGTTTCTGCATGCTAATGAGCCAAATCCTCACTCCCAACACCAACACTTGACTTGTCAATCATACGGAGATTGTACTGTTCATATACTCTTGCCCTATTTTCTGCCCACCATTGGTCTGCTTGTTTCTCACTGAACCTCTTTCGACTGCATTTATAAACTTGATCGAAATTTAAAATTGCACCACTGGAACCAGTGACCACATTCATTTCTAGAACTCATTTACGATGGCACAAATTACTGGCAACTATATAGTTACAATTTTCAACGAAAAAAAAAAAAAAGAAGAAACATTTGGATTTGTTTCGTGGCATATGCAAGAAAAAAAAATTCAAGGTTGATAGGACCAAAACTTTCTTTGACAAGCTTTCTTCCCATCACAAACTCTATCCTTATGAAGAAACCTTTGGATTTGTTCCGTGGCATATGCAAGAAAAAAAATTCAAGGTTGATAGGACCAAAACTTTCTTTGACAAGCTTTCTTTCCATCACAACCTCTATCCTTAACTCAATCACGGAAAGAGACTGCTTTCAAAGTCGTGTTCAAATCAAAGGCAGAAGCCAGGAATGCAAACACACAAAAACAAGAGCCTGCTTCATGGCAAAGTTAAAAGGAAACAGAGACACATGGGCAATATGCTATTAGAAGCGTGAGCCTGGTAATGCAACCACTGACTATACAATCTAATTGACCAGAGAAATGTGGATATCATTTGGATAGCCAAACTGGCTTGAAAACAACGCACCTGAAGCGCACTCGCTTAAGATCCTTGATGCCTCCAGGTAGGGAGGTTAGTGTTATATATACACCGGGCTCATCTTGCTCAACCCATTCAGCTTCATGACGCAATTCACCTTCTTTGTTTCTGCTTCCATTTTTAATTGTTGCTTCCAAGTGGCCTTGATTGTTGTGACCTGCACCGCGGTTACTGGTGGTGCTTGAAACATTAGAAAGCAACTGGCCATGCAATCCATTTGTGTCTGATTCTTGGCATGTGATTTGACCATTCAAACAGTCAATAGTAGAAACATCGTTGGAAGTAGGACTGGAGCCAAATGAAGCAAACAAAGGTGATTTGATGCTCCGGGCTGCTCCCACAGGTAGCCTTTCAGCCATGTCTTTTAACTATTAAGTATATGAAAAAAATCAATCATTAGCAAATGATGCATCATTAATATAGAGTTGCAATTGGGTTGATTAGCAGCTATCCAACTGAGCATTGCTTCTTGTTTGCATGCGCACCAGACAATTTTTACATGCTACTTAAGATAAAGCAAAGCACGCAAATATTTGATCTTCAAATTGATATTTTCAAGACAGAATTTATCTGCATTTTCAGGAGTTCAAAGTTGAGTTCCATGACCTTCTATAAAGAAAGGTTGGATTACTACAACTAGGACGTGAGAAAACCTGATTGCAAAAAGAACACAAAAAAAAGAAAAACATGGAGAACATTAACCAAGAAAAAGACAATCTAGGTATGTTGAGGCAATCCATAATCAATCATTCTAATGAAGATGAAATCAATCTTACTTGAGCAGTAAGTGACTTGATCACTTCTTTTGCTGCTTTGCATTTAGCAGTCTCTTCTCCAGCAATGGCTAATGCTTCATTCAGCTCTTTGGTAATTCTTTCCAGCTGAACTTCTTGAAGCTGGGTTTTGTTAGTAAGATTTTCCACCTGAGAGACCAATTTGATAAGGAATAATAATGAACAAGTAAAACAACCAAATCAAGTGAAAATACTGAAATACCAGGGGTTTAGATCTCAGGTTCTCTTAGGCTGAAATGCCAAACAATCATAATTAGACAAATGTTAAAAATTTAACAACTGATAGTATAGTCATGATGGAAACTGCCAAGTCAATCCCTGCCATGCCTGTCACATGAATGACAATAAACTAATCTGTGATTACACAATACATTTCCTTTTGAAATCAAATGGTAGTTGGTAGCCAGAAACATGGACTGATCAACATCAGAGACCACTTATAAAGGCAGATAGCTGCAGTAAAATCAATAACACAAGCATCACAGGCTACCTGTTTGTCTTTGATGGCCTTCACCATTGGTAAAGAATATGGCCAAGTTATGAACAGCACAATGGCATGAGGTTGGATGAAGATTTGTGTTTCAGCAGAACAGAGCCAAGCAGAAAATAGATGCAGTAGACAGAGTGTGCTTAACTAGAAAACTTGTGCCAGTTTGATGATTCCATACAATAGCGATTGAGAAATATATAAAACTAAAACATGCAGTTCTGTGTCATTTACAGTATCTCATACATATGGTTAGCACTGAACATAAATAAAAAGGATATATTGAAACCAATTCCCTTTGTCATCTGTCTGTTCATACACTTTCCGAATTCTTTGCCAAAATTGCCAGGGAAAAGAGAAGAAAGTAGTGACAGAAAGGAAGGAAAATATATACCTGTGCTCTTAATTTAAGAACCTCTTGGCTAAGGCTCTCGTTTGTTCTCTTAGCATCATCCATGACAATTTTTGGTGAGGTAAGTCCACCCAGGGTTGGGGTTGGCGTTGTTGATCGAGGGGGGCTAGGTCGTCTTGATATTGGTGATGTTGCTCGAGAAATAATTCTTGATCCAGGAACAGAAGCAGAAAAAAACTTCTTGGATGAAGCAAACATTGGGTTGAAAGATTTAGAAATATTAAACGCTCCCCACTGGGAGCCTCCATTTGGAACAGGTGAAACCCTGCTACTATTGAATTCAAGTTTTTTGTTTCTCTTAGACCGACTTTCTGCTTGCTTCAAGGATTCCATTGATGAAAATCTAGCAAGTTGTGCACGAGATCTGGTGTCCAACTTCTCATCTTTATCAATAAACTCGCCTGGCCCTTGATTGACACTGCCTCTCCTACTCACAAAAGACTGAGAAGCATCAGTCTCAATTGCTTTTCTTAGTTTGTTATAGCAATTATCACAGACACGATAAGCTTTGTTTGGATTTGGTGCCATTGAAGCCTTGAGAGACTTCTTGCTGCTGCATGAATGACAATAAACAAGTCCACAATTATAACAATTATGCCGCTTCCTTGCGAAATTAAGTGGTAGGCGGCAGCCAGAACACATAGACTGATCAACACCAGAAACCCATTTATGAAGGCAGATAGCTGCAGTGAAATTAGTACCACAAGCAATACTCTTTACTTGTTTGTCTTTTAGGGCTTCCACTAAAGATGGCAAATTTTTATCATCTGTATCCCCATGACCGAGTCTTCCATTTGCTCCCTTGCCCCAGGTGTAAACTTCAGTTTTTGAAGTTAAAACTGCAACATGATAAGCACCACAAGCAATCTCCTCAACAGAACTCCTGGAGAGTTTTCCTTCAACACGAGCTGGGAGCTTTCCATCAGATTGTGGGTTACCCAACTGACCATAAACAGGACTGCCCATTGTGTACACATGACCAGATGTTGTTCGTGCAATTGTCAGACTATGTCCACATGCAACTTGGCAAAAATTGGGGTCAACAAGAGCAGCAACACATGTAGGAACCAACTTTGCTTCCTTGTCACCATGCCCAAGTCGTCCTTTATCTCCATCGCCCCAGGTAAACAGTTTCCCTGAAGAGCAATTGCTGGAACTTGAATTTCCAACCATGACTTCTACAACTGCAGCAGTATGCCAAACACCACAGGCAGCCTGAACAGTGCGGAGCCCCTTAAGAGATTCCACTTCCCTTGGTAATGAAATGCTTTTTCGATCTCCATGACCCAGAACACCAAACGTGCCATCACCAAAAGTAAACAGTTGCCCAGCAGAGCTCACAACTGCTGTATGCCAGGGTCCACAAGAGATGGATGACACATGTATGCCTTCCAAGGGCCCACTCACTCTTTTTGGGACCCAGTGACTTACTTCATTTCCATGTCCAAGAAGACCAAAATTATATGTTCCATCACCCCATGTGTACAGATCACCAGAAAGTGTGACAGCACATGTATGGTACTCCCCACATGCTACGAACTCAATATTTGTATTATTGAGGAACTCAATAAGCTGGGGATGCAAAACATCAGAGTCCACACCGTGCCCAAGCCTGCCGCCAGATTCCTCACCCCATGAGAAAATCTCTCCTTGCTTGGTCACTAAGGCTGCATGTTGTCCACCACAGGCAATGTTCTGGACATCAAGTACGACTGCAGATTCCAGGGCTTTAGGCAACAAAGAATCCATTTTTACACCAAAAAAACTTCCAACTCTATGAGTTCCACCACCACCTAGTACACCATCCCCCGTCCCTTCACCCCAAATGAAAACATCCCCCAACGCCTCACCATCATCATGACCAGAACCTTGGCTTGATGAGCTAACAGCACTTGATAGGCTAACTCTAAAAGCATCCATTGCCACTGCCTTCATATGACCATGTACACTGTCCGAGCCAGATGATAAAGAATGTACAGAACCACTAGCAGAGTCTGAGGGGAAAAAACTTTTTGGAGGAACAGCATATAATACCACATCTGAAAATGTTTTATCCAAACCATTCTTGGGGGGACTTTCATATGGACTATGAATGCGAAGGTGGTCTGCGTCCTGAATTGAAGGTAAGGAAAATCCCTTAAATCATCAACCAATGGACAGGGGGAAGACATAAAGTAGAGAACTGTACCTTCTGCAAACTGTCATTGCTACTAAATGGAGAATTCAAGGGAGAGCTTCTGCGAGTATAAGTCCTAGGGCTGTTAACCTCAGACAGAATTCCATCACTCCTCGATTCTGTTCTCCATTTTTGGGGACAACTGCGTGAAATTAATGCTTTTAAACCATGAAACCATGCCTCAGCTTCATCTTTATCCTTGCAAATCTGGTAAGAAAGATCAGATCATCAGATACTAAAAAGTTTTTTACAACTGTTCCTACCTGGTATGACAGGGAGGTCACGGAAACAATGAAAAGGATGAATAGAAATAGAAATTAACTCCTAAATAGAAGAGAATTACTACAGCTAACGAACTCTTACCAAATCCAGTGACCTATCATTATAGATGAGAGAAAATGACTGATACTCCTTCTCAGGGCGTGGATACCTTTGAAAGATTGGCTGGAAAAATTGGACTGTAAATCAGAACAAAACAAAATGAAGAATCCTTTGATGGATTCATAATGGGACATGTGAGATTTGCAAACAATCTATTCTGACACAAACAATTGCATGGAAATAAAATTTGAAGAAGGGATTGTCATGATACTGCAACAGATGATCCTAGTTGAAAAGCATCCTGATAGCCGAATGGCTGTGTTGCACTCAGTGGGGAAAAAGTTAGCAAGGAGAATACTTAATCTGGCCACTAGTTTGGAAAACAAAGCGAACAGGGTTTTGTCTCTGGGGCAATGGCAAATATCCTGAACCATTAAGTGCATGCCTTAACCTTGGGAAACTAATTTCAGGTAGATAAACTGGAAGTTGGGACCAACTAAATATCATGCACAATGAGACTCCATTTTATTTGGACCAGCACTAGGTAGTGGCCTTTTATGGACAAATTAATAAACAAAAAAGATTACACTGAATGAGCATTTTTTGATGTGGATTTAAGATGTGAGAGTTTAATATTGGAGAACTATAGCCAGCTCTATGCCAACCTAGATAAGTTGCTGGCATCAAGTAATACTGTATTTGGAAAGTTTCCTTAAACACGCTAATAATGCTCTAATTAAGCCAAAGGGGTTTAAAAAGAAGAAAAGAGAGGACGGCAGGGGAAGCAACAATAGATTCACAGGTAGCTATAAAACTTATAACAAGATGTCAGCATGTAGCTGCAGTCTACTAACAAAGTCAAATTCTAGGTAGAGTAGCTAAGTAAACCACAAAACTTTCATCGCAGAAACTTACTGTGCGCTGCCCAGATATGATTTTAGATACATCGCTTAGTTTGAGAAGTTTCTTCTCTTTCCCAGAGAACCATATTAAAACAGATTCATCCTGAAAACAATGCAAATTCAACCATTTAGAATTTCAAGTAAGAAGAATATAATTTAAAAATAAGATTATAATGACTGATATGAAGTAAACATGCTTGGTTGCAACGTAAATGAAAAACAAACAAACAAAGAAAAGATTAAATTGTTGAAGACAAAGATGCACCAGCACTTTACAAGAAAACCTAATCTCCTACCCAACTGGGCCAATATCATAATAAATTAACTTATATAACATAAATCATTGCATGAACAAAATCCATGGTACTTAAATTTGTTGTCATAAGAGCAAAAGTTGGATGGGAGAAGTGCATGTATAACTTGACCCCGTTCAATTTGAACACAAAACTAACAGACAAATATCAGTAAAACCAGGACCAAACTTACATTGGAAAGACGAAAGGGACAGAACTTTGGCTTTCCCCTTCTTCCATACTTGAGCAGGTAAGCCCCTTTCTTTAAAGCTGTGATGGCCTGTTGTAAAGATCATTCAAGAACTTAACTTAAGCACATTCAGCACGTTTGCTGCTAGCATATTCTTAAGCATAATAATACTAGCAGAACGCTAAATGAAAGTGAAATGGTAAATGTCATATTCAAATGGCCAAGAAAATTCAAAGAGATTTGTACAGATTTCAATGAGGTTGGTGGAGAGAAAATGAACTGAAAGTCTGACAAAAATGCACTTCACAGTCCTTTCAGGTTGGGGGGGAGACTAAAAGCACAGCAAACAATCTGGCAAGATCTCAAATCTAAGTCTTAGTGTAAAAACCCATTTTGCAAGAGATCCTATTTAACTAGTGTGCCTTCTCAATCAATATAAAAACACCACCAGACATTCAGGATATGAGTATTTTTATTGCCTTTACTGCCTGAATAAAGATGATTAACATATTTGACCCCCAACCTGGATTACTCTCCTTTAAGATATATTTCCATTTCACATTTAACTTGATCAAATCTATCATTCCAGAAACAGAAGTTACAAAGGGACCAAGGATTGGACTGCAGATGGAAAATTCAATATTTTCCCTTCAATGTTGACAAATCATAACTTCTGATAAATGCCCTCATAATTTACTTTGATTTTTTCCTATTTCCAACACCCATACATTTCTTAAATTCCTACTCACTACCACCGATACCTTGCACTGTCTTCTTTCATTCAAGTGGAAATCTAGAGTGACAACAACTATCCAGAGAACAGTTGTTTAACCATCCAGAGAACAGTTGTTTAACCATACAGATTCTAAACTATTTCCTCAGCACTAGCAGAGCCATTTAGAATCAAATAATAAAGCAGACAATCCTTATCTAACCATGACCCAGAAATTGTCAACACCCAACCTCTCATAACAACCGCATAGAATCAGCATTTCATTTAATCCCGCGAAAAAATCTGTCGAACAATAAATTTTCATAAATTTTCCTTAGTCATCTAAATTAAATGAACTAAACTATAACATTAAAAAAAAAGTGAAAAAAATTAACACAAAAAAGAAAAGAAAAGAAAAATACCTGCTCGTTGTCTCTTTCAACAGGTCCAGTTCTACTAAGATCCGAAGCCATTCTATCAGTCCTTAACATTAAATCCCCAACAGTAAAAATAATCCAAAAATAAAATTAAAAAAGAAAGAAAGAATCTACTCTTTCAGATTAACCATTCTCGAAAAAACCAAACCCTTCCATCCAATTCAATTCAAAACCCTAAGAACAGCAGAAATCCATACTCTCAGCCAGCTCTGCTCGACCATCAAGATCATTCACTCGGCTTCAAAACTCATGAAACTTGTCACTTCACAGTAACTTCAATTTGAAGTTAATAGTAGCAATAATGAAGTGAATACTGAAAACCGAACTTATAAAAAATGGGGGAGGGGGGGTTTCTTTACTATATTGTTTGATCTGATTATTGAGGTTTCTTTCTGTAGGCAAAAGGGAGCGATAAACCAGAGCTTCCAGCTTCTTCTTCTTTTTCTCTAAGAGTGGAGCAGTGTTTTTCTTTTCTTTTTATTTTATGAAGCTCAAGAAGAGAGAGTTGAGAGAATAAAGAAATGGCAAGAAAAGAAGAAAGAGTGGGGTAGGATAATTCTTTTCTATGCTGTTATACGCCCTCAAATTTAATTTGACAGTTGTTTTAGTTTTATTTTGCTAATTGCTGGTAGTTATTATATTGATTAATTACTTCTTCTTCTTCTTCTGTTTGGTCGCTGAGAAAGTAAAAACTCAATTCTGTTGACTAAAAAGGTGACCAGGAGAAAGCAGAATTCTTACTGTAGCGTTTCTTTACTCAACTTGAGATAGCAAGTGATCTGGATCTATCCAAACAAGGGCGGGTATTTCTAAATCTTAATGGAAACGGAGGTGGGAGAAAAAAAAAGATTGGTAAGGGTATTCATTAAAAAAAATTAGAAAAATATTAAAATAATATTTATTTTATTTTTTAAAATTTATTTTTTTATATCAACATATCAAAATATTTAAAAATATTTAAAAAATCAATTTAAAATAAAAAAATTTAAAATTATAAAAAAAATATGTGTAAACTCTTTCCTAAACACCCTCTAAATCATGTATGGATAAAAATACTTGTAAAGAAAAATATGTGTAAACTTTTTCCTAAACACTCTCTAAATCATGTATGGATAAAAATACTTGTATTTATTTTTAGGTTCAAAAGGATTTTTAGATTTTTTAATTTTTAATTTTTAATTAATTATTTTATAATTTTAAATCGTTTTTATATACTGGTGTAAAAATAAATTAAAAATATTATTTTAACATATTTTCAAAATAAATTTTAAAAAATAACTATTATTGGAATATAAAACACTAATATTTTTTTTTTTGGTAGAGTTTTATAGCCGATTTGATAAACATTAATAATAGAAAATCTAAAAAAAAAAGTATTTATTATTGATTTTCTTTCATTGTTTGCAAATATAAAATGTTTTTATTTTTTTGTATTTTCAGAAGCAATATTACAAATATTTCTTATTTCTTATTTTACAGGACTAACTATTTTGAATAATCTATTTTATATTTGAAGGTTGAAGAATATTTGAAAACACCATTATTATTATTATTATTATTATTATGTCTAATTAGAAATTGAAAATATATCTTATTATCGAGTCATTATATGAGCTGGATGGAGAACCATTCAATTCAATTAGTGGTCTAAAAGATGTTGTTGTCTATCCCAAAAAAAATGGAAGCTTCTATTCTCCGATGAAGGAAGGTTAAAAGTAAAACTAAATTCACGGTGGTGAAGGTGCATCCTCCGCTTCAGTAAAATTCCGTTGACGTCCCTATGGTCTGTTTCTCCGGTGGAGGAACGGTGGTCTTTGCGAACTGAATTCTTTTTTTCTTTTTTTTCCGGTCAGAGTATGTTTCTGTTTGTTTTCAAATCAAAGCGGAGGAGACTGAGAATTAAGACTTGAATAAGCAATTGTTCTCTCTAGCCATTGACTTCAAAACCAAACAATTAGATGAACCCAGAGACCAAAGCACGTGGCATTAATCCACTGCTTGAATGGACGTCAAACCTTCTTCTTCTTTTTTCTTCGCTACGTGAAAATCCATGGACCTCAGTCACAGATGACTGAAAAGGGTGTTCTTGCTACAAGTGTCTTCAAATTGACGATTTAGGTTAATCAGGCACATCAAGAATGGACTTTAGCAACAATCTGACTATGTTCACACCAAATTCCTGGTACAGATCCAAGCTTTCTGACATTATTCCGAAAGGTAACAGATGGGGTGATCTGAGAATGCAAAGATGACACAACTCAACTTGGATTTTGACGTTAAAAAAATGATAACAGATGAATCAAATAAAATATTTAATAATAATTAACTATAAAAATCCAGCCAATAATATTATAATTGAAAGAAATAGAAAGAAAAATTCGTGAAGACTCCTTATCATTCCTCTCTAGACATCGCTCCACCACAAAAAAAAAAACTATCAAGATGTTTCATGCCCCACTAGAAAAAGCTATAACAAGACATTGAAAAAAATCGCACATGTTATTATAACAATAATTTAAAAGGCAAACCAAATAAGACATCGACATGAGGATTTTGTATTTATATTTAATTACCTTATTTTATTTAACAAAAATAATAAATAAAAAACCCGAAATAAACCATTAAACAAAGAAAAAAAATAAAACAAAGAATGTAAAAAGCATATAAAAAAATAATATAATTTAATCTCTAATTAAATAAATATTTGAGCATGCAATCGAAACAACATGAGATTAAAAATAAAAGACACAAAGACCCAAGCGAACTTGGGCGAATCTTGAAGTTGGGTAAATCTTCTAAGCTTATAACCCATGAAATACTAAATTTAAACTCAATGAAGAAGTTAAATTTCAAGTCAATTTAATGTTAAAAAATAAAATAGAAAAAAAATTAATTTTAAAAGTTGTAAAAACAAAAAAAAAAAAGATAGCACCTAAAAGAATAAGGATAAAATTTGATAGGAAAAAAACTTGAAGAATGATGAAATCTATACAAAAATCAATCTTAGAAATTATCTTAAGTTAAACAAATGAAATTAAAAAAAACAGGGATAAGATATGAATAAAAAAAAGAATAGGGATGAAATTAAAAAAGAATTCCAATTTTATAAGCTATTTAAAACAAAATAAATAATGATTGACAAAAAATAAAGAACAAAGTTCCAGGGATAATTTGTAAAACTAAAGGATAAAGCACAAAAATCAATAAGAAAAATAGAGGAAAGAAAAGGATAAAAAAAAGATAAAAAGGATTATTGATGCTACACTAGAGCTTTATTAACAATATTCATTATAAAAAATGAATGAAAAGGAGGTCAAGAAGAATCAAATATCACCTAAGAATCCTATTTATCACCATTGGAGTCAACCATCTTGCTATTTAGAGATGACTAGGTAACTAATATATGCATTACATGTTTTAACTATTTTTTAAAATATTTTATATATATTAAACTACTGAATTGTCCTTAACTCAAATTGATAATAATATAAAAATCAATTGTGCAATTATAAAATTACACTCATCTCCAAGGCTTTCAAGTTTTAATTATAAGAGCAATTAGATATTTTTATTATGCATTTAATTATCAAAAAACAATAAAAACCCCTAATAGTTGATTACTTTTTTTTAATCCAAAAGCAAATATGTTATATTGTACATTGAAAAGAAAAATGACAAAAAAATACCTTTCATGTTAGCTTATAATTTTTTACTTTTAAGGTTATAGTTGTAATATTACTATACATAAAAGATGAGAAAGTCCGATTATACGTTATCAACTTTAAAATGCCTAAATGGACCTTGTACGAAGACTTATTTTTTATATATATTTTATATATGATCAACATTAGCATATGAGTTCTTCTTTTTTGTTAAGAGAAAAATAATAATATCACTAATTCTTATTCACAATATATTTTATTAAGAGTTACGATATTTTTATTATAGTTATAAAACTCAATCCAATGATCAACTCAATAAAATGACCTGGTCATGGATCAGGTTGATCAACTTAGGTCAAAAACTAAGGCAAATATTTATATGGTTGTTTTACCATAAAATTTAGCTAGTATGGAAGAAAATATTACATTAACACATATGTTAGCATAATTAATTAGCATCAACAAATTAAAAGTGCATTTCTTTTTAAATAAACAAACCTTTAACATGATTGTGTTAAAATAAATAAAATATTAAAAGATTATGATAATAAAATAACATGTTGTTCTAGAAATAAATAATCTATCATTAAAGATATAAGTAACATTCAAACTCCATTTTGCATTAAAATCCATAAATTAACATCCTCAGCTGTATAAAGAAAACAAAATATTTTAGAATATGTTAAACACATAACACTAAGAATTTAAAAAAAAATTTGATGAAGTACAACACCTCATTAGAATAACCATACTTTTTCTAACATAACAACATTTTTATTTTGGTTGAATGTAGGCATTAAGTTCTTTAGTATTTATAAAAGCAAAATTTGAATCAAATGCCAATGAAATTAAGCAAACCTCGTTAATTCCTATAAAAAAACATCACCATGCTCCTTATATATTCATTATCACATTTATCTTTAATCTCATTTATATTTATCAAATCTCCATTATCACATATATCTTTAATCTCATTTATATTTATCAAATCTACAATTAAAACAAAATTAACCAATAAACATTACATATTAAACAATAATTTATTTTCAAACAAACTAATAACTAAAGGATCAAATCTTTCATTACCTTCATTTAAAGTATCTTGAATAGTCATGGTTGATAAATCACTTACTTCTTTGGTTGTTAAAGATGATGGATTATTTTTTACTATCTAATTTTCAGTTTCAAAAAATATCTTAAAATTAATTAGATTATAATTTTATCATTTTCAATAATTCCTAAAAAATCAAAGTAAAGGCACATAATATAAATATTAATGATGCTACTTAATAATATAAAAAACTTTTAAAAAATGAAAAAAAAAAGAAAATATTTTCGTGTCAATCTCAAATTATAATGAACGTAAACTAGATAACTAAGTTGGTGATGCTCCCATCAACTTCTTTTCTTAAAGTGGATGTGCTAAAAAATACTTCAATTTCTCTTGCATCAACCATTCCCGAATAAATTCCATAATTCCAGGCTGCATGATCTTAGAACCAACTGTGATATCAATTATTACGGGGTTAAATTTTTTACCCTGAAATTCAGCCCTATACGGTAGTCTAGTCCCAGCTAAAGTAAGCCTTGCCTCTCATTTTCACTCATGTTTGACTACAGCTATATGTTTCGCTTATTTAAAGAGGTTCCCACAGTTACCTTGTTATAAGTAAATAACATACACAAGTAAATAAACTCAAAGCACACTAAGAATACAAAAAGATATTTGAACCTTTATTAATCTCGTCAACAAAGGATTACACAATATAAGTGAGTGTGTGTTATGGATAATGATTGCATGCTACACAGCCAAGTCTTTATATCCTATTTATAAACAAAGATATATGAGCTATAAGGCATAACCATGATCCTTATTTTTTTTAACACAGTGGGGCATTTTCTCCCCTATGTTCTCTATAAACTTAGCAGCTTGTAGAGTGACCCAGTTCTACCTCACCTTCTGCTCCTATATTCTTGTGATCTGGATGTCTATAACTGTCACCACTAACCCACGATCTGCATGTCCACCTGGCAATCCCAACTGCTAATTTCTGTTGTGTATGCTGCTAGTTTAGAAAGTCTATGACTCAAGCCCCATGTTCATGCCAAGTCAAGAGCTCAATGACTCACACAAACCATTACACGTTGCTTGCCAAATTCATCGCTGCCTATGCAAGGCTACCGCTATCTATTGTTGCTGAATTATGGGTAGTATGCATTCATTAGTGTGTCCTCGCGCCTAGAGCTCTAACAAACCACCTTCATCAGAAAAGTCTAATGTCTTCATTGGAATAGGCGTGAGGTAGTATGACACCTGATTTTTGAATTGCCATAAATATGTGCATTTCTCCCACAAAACCTCTATGTTTTTCTCTTATTTTACTAAAAACTCAGTTCATCGATTCTTCTTATGTTGACTGGCTCGATGATGATCTATAATCTTGATGATACCATCGTCAAACTATTTATGAATCGTATATGAGCTTTTTACAATGTACTTCATTTCGGATCCTCTTGGTTTTCATGAACAGGTGTTAAATAACTTCTGTGAAATGTAGGATGAAGCTTAAGCTATTTGGGTAGCTTCATCCTATAAGCAATAACCCTCATTTTTCCATAGCTTCATAGAAAAATGAATTACATGATCTTTTTTTCCTTTATTATAGATCATAATGTCATCTAAGTAGACTACAACAAAGTTGTCTAAGAAATCATATAAAACATCATTCATGAGATTAGAAAATGTTGCTAGAGCATTTATTAGGTTGAATGGCATAACTAGAAACTCATATGAGTCATACCTCATCACATAAGTAGTCTTATGCTCATCACCCTCAGCAATCCAAACTTGCTAATATCCCAATCATAAGTCCTATTTTGTAAAGATAGAGGCTCTACACAATCTGTCCATCAAATTCTGAATTAAAGGAACTTGATATTTATTTTTTATGATTATGTTGTTAAGTGCTTAGTAGTCCACACACATGCAAAGACTTCCATCTGTCTTCTTTTTTTTCTACATAAGACCAGAACACCATATGGAGCCTTAGAAGGATGGATAAACCCTATGTTAATCAATTCTACTAATTGCTTCCTTAATTCTGCCAATTTGATTGGCGATATTCGGTAAAGGGTTTGAGATGGTGGCTTTATTCTTGGCACCAACTCAATCCAATAGTCTATAGCCCTCATAGGTGTGAGTTTCTTTAGTAGCTGAGACAACATCACATCCTCAAATTGCTTCGGCGCACTAGTAAATTTTTTTGGCATCTATTCATAGTAGTCTGCTTTCTCATCTATTACTATCGTAAGAAACATTTCTCCACTTTTCTGTAATGCTTTATCAATAGCAATGGCTGAGATCAAGCTTTTTCCACTCC
This sequence comes from Populus euphratica, assembly GCF_000495115.2. NCBI lineage: Eukaryota > Viridiplantae > Streptophyta > Magnoliopsida > Malpighiales > Salicaceae > Populus > Populus euphratica. Next base: position 1,248,523 of record NW_011499865.1, read on the forward strand.
TAATGACATTCATCGTTGCGACATTGCAATATGGGACAAAACATGGGCATCCCTCATTTACAATCATGACTTCATTGAGATACAACGTCAAAACAATCTTAGCTTTTCTTAAGAAATCAAAACCAAAAATAATATCGTAGTCATCAAGATTTACAACCAACACGTCTTGCTTACCTCTCCATTAATATAGCATTATTAGCACATTGTAAGTAATTCTTGATTTATGGCTATCACTCAACCACAAGTCAAGTTCCTTTATTAATAGTTGCACTTAAATCTAATATAGCGCTTATGCCTTTGTCATTTATCCCAATCTTCACATATATCAGATTATCTGCAAACCCTAATTTTCTTTTCACAATGCATCAATCATTGTCAAGTCCTAATCAACAAGGTTGGTTTCGACAGCCGCATCCCCTCAATCAGCTACCAGGTAGTTTAACACATGCATAGAATTGACATGCGTAACTAACCATTCATCCTCATCACTATCTCCAACTCAAATACCCTTCAACTCTTCCTTTTTTAGATATTCCCACGCAAAATAAGGATTATTACAAATAAAGCAAGGAAAGTTCAGTTTAGTACTTTTACTTTGTGTATCCATTAACTTAGTATTGCCCTTATCTGTGATAGACTTCAATGCACCCCTACCAAACAACAACTTCTTCTTCTTTTTCTTTTTCTTTTCCTCCTTGTTTTTTGCCCCAAACTTAAAGGAGGTTGATGTATAACCCTTTCTAGTAGTTGATTTAAAATTAACTAAATTGTTCGCAACAACAATAGTGGAGGAAAAATATTTTATGTTTTGTCTTTTTAGTTTTGCTTGCACCCGAAGTTGGAGTACAAAAATGAAGTTGAATAACCTGTCTTCCTCAAACATATTCTCAATATTGAGAATTAAAAAACTAAAAAATTTAACATACTCAGTTACTCACGAACAGACCATTCATGTTAAAGCTTTTTCAATTCCTCCTGCACAATCTAGGATGTGTTGTTCAGGAGGAACTGCTCTTTCATCTCCTATTTAAGATGATCCCATGTCTCAATCTTTGGATGTCCAGTACTTGAGTCCTTTTGGTTCTCCTCCTCCACCAAATCTTAGTATCACCTGTGAGATACATCACAGTGAGATCTATTTGTTTAGCAATGCTGATCTTTGCAACACTAAAGTACTGCTTCATATCCCATAAGAAATTCTCAAGTTCCTTAGAACTTCTTGCCCTATTGAAAGACTTTGGTTTAGGAACTTTTGGCTCAAATGTACTTACTCCAATACAAGTGTTTATTACTACCTGTTTTAGAATGGCAATGGTCTCTTCAGCAGTTTCCAATCGCTTACTTGATTCTTCCATAAGAGAAATGTACAAACTCTCAACCCTTTCAATGCTTTCCATAGCTTCCTTAAATCGATCAATGATATAGTGTTCTTCAACTTTTTCCTTAAGACTTATCAAAGTCTCAAGATGTATTAACCATTCTCAAATAGATTCCATAACTTTAGGTTGCATGATCTTAGAATCAACCACACTCTAATACCAATTGTGATAAGGTTAAATTTTTTGCTTTAAAATTCAGCCCTATACGACAGTCTAGTCCCGACTAAACTAAGTCTTGCCTCCTTTTTTCACCCAAGTCGGCCTACAACTATGTGTTTCACTCACCCAAAAAGGTTCCTACAATTGCCTTGTCGTAAGCAAATAACATATATAAGTAAATGAACTCAAAGCACATCGAGAATACAAGAAGCTCTCTTAATCTTTATTAATCTCGCCAATAAATAATTACATAATATAATTGTGTGTGTGTGTGTGTTATGCAAAATGATTGCAGGCTACATAACCAAGGAGCCTATTTATAAACAAAGATATCTGAGTTATAAGGCACAACCACGATCCTTTTTTTTTCGAACATAATAGGGAATTTTCTCCTCTATGTTCTCCATGAATTTGGTGACCTGTTTTCCAGCAAGTAGCGTGCAATTTCTCCCCTATGATCTCATGATCTTAGTAGCTTGTAAAGCAACTCAGTTTTGCCCGCATGTTTTTATGATCCGGATGTTCATAACTATCACTAGTAACCCATGATTTGCATGTCTATTGGCAGTCCCACATGCCAGTTTTTGTTGTGTCTGTTGCTAGCTTAGAAGGTTTATAATCCAAGTCCTACTTTCATGCCAAGTCATGAGTTCAGTAATTTGTACAAACTATTATATACTGCTTGTTAAATTTATCGCTATCTATATAATATTTTTATTATTCATCGGTATAAAATTTTAAAATCTATATAATGTTATTATTATTCATTGATATAAAATTTTAAATAGTATGTATTTATTAGCGCGTACTCACCCTTGAGCTCTAATCTACTGATTGGGACCGACACAACTTCTGTGTGGGTGCACTTTTGAGAAAAGTAGCAATAGCCACACAATTCAGAGATTCTGGTCTCCTGTTTTTCTCTTCCTCCCCATGTTGGTCCTACCTTAGAGGGAAGTGATGTGCTTATCAGCACAAGCCCAGCAATGACTACCACATAAAAACTTCAAAAGGCAAAGGCCCTAGCCTCATTCATTGTTCCATATAGTGCCTGTTAAACCTCAAATCGAGGGGTACCCTTCATATGACTTCATTTACATATCCAAACTCAAACCAACTTTTAAAAGCTAATGTGTCAACGTATAACGTCAATTTCAGAGAGACAGCCCTACTTCTCGGACTTAAAATCCACTTTTCCCACTTTATGTACACACATTGCCTGGCCCTTGTGGCTTTCTTCTGTGAACGAGAATGAATCATTCAAAATTATTGAATGTACATGCCAAACAGGTCCAGAGAGGCGGGCACACGCAAGATGCAGAATCTTTACAAGGAACCGTGTGGTAAGCTTTCATTGATTAGGTTCATGTTTTAGGCCAACTGGAATTAAACCCCACTGCAAGGATTTACCTTTTAGAGGGATTCTACCATTGGTCAGGTAAACCATCTCTAACATTTTATCATTTGTTAACTAATAATGACATGATCGTGCGAGGACTAGAGAATCAGTCTCAAGCAACGTACCTAACTGGAGAAGAGAGAGAAGTTTCCCTTATAAAACCAGCTTGGTATCAATAAAATGGAAACCTCAGCATTAAAAGTTGGACGCAGTATAGAATTGTGATGCTAGAATTTCCATTTCTTGGCTTGAAGTTGGTGTAATCCTTTCCTAACCTCCATAGACTATCCGGGAAAGCAAGTAAAGTCACAATTAGGACACCATTTTCGGTGAGTTAACACTGTAACCATTTAGTCACTCCCATTTTAACATGACCGAACTCTGTAAGCAAGCCCTGCCTTAATTGCTAATATAATCGCAGCACCATTGGTAAGGACATGAATTGATCGATAATGGTTTTATATGATTTTAATTAATGATTGATTATTTAATAATAAATATTATTTAAAATAAAATATTATTTAATATATAATATTTATTTATTAATTATATTTTAAATATAGATATCATAAATATTAGTAAGAGTGAAGATAATTGTGCCGATGAAATTTTAAAAATACATGCTAATATTTTATTAGATGTTAACGAGATTAGCTTAATTCTATCAATATTTGATTTAAATTTTACTTATATGGACACCGAAGAATTTAATGTGTTCATTCAACAAAAATAAATATGTTGTTAATTTAAAATTTATATTTTAAAATATTTTGTTTTAAATATTTTAGAATTTATATTTAGTTTGTATTTTGAATATTTAATTAAATTTATATTATTAATTTAAAATTTAAATTTAATTCATATAAATATTACATCGTAATTAATTAGATATTTTCTATAAATATTATATTGATTTTTTTTAATTAACCTGAATCAATCTATCTACCTCATGATCCAATTATTAAATCGAAACAGCCACCAAATCAGATTTCAAAACTGTGATTCCTGGCCTAAAGTTTTGAACCACATTACTGGAAAGATCATGCAGACATCCTGGCCTTGACTTTCAGGCTCCCATAAATGGATGTATCATTCACTAGGTTTCAAGATGTGAGTTTTGAGTCATGTTTTTTTGGACAAGATCCACCACGCATTTCGTTTACTCCTCAATGGATCCGTTTCGTCTTGACGGTGCCAAAGCTCTGATGGATATTTACCATCCACACTTTTTTCAATGCATTGTAGAGAGCCTTTGGATTGCGGTTAAAATATATAGGGTTTATTAAATTTTGTTATTTTTTAAAATGTTTTATTTTTATTTTTTTGATATGTTAGTATTAAAAAGAATTTTTAAAAAATAAAAAATATTATTTTAATTTATTCTCAATAAAAAAATTAAAAAACAACTACAGCTATAATATCAAAACATCATCCTAAATGATGCATAAAAATGAAAAACACAGCGTCTCCACATTTTCGAAGGAATTCTGAATGGTGATAATTACATCCCGAAAATGGATATCAAAGGATCCATAGATTCATACCCACGATTAATTTCAAATGTGCCACTTAGTTATACCTATTTATTACACATCGTACATCTTGTTTTTCTTTTCTTTTAGTAAGTTTATTTTACCACCTACTTTTCTAAATTTGATTAATTTGCATTAAAACAAAACATCAAAAAATATTAGGTTAGGATTTTGAAAATCAGTTATTTAATTTATTAAAATAAAAGATATTTTTTTATAAAATCAGTTTGAGGATATATTAACTTTCATATTAAGAAACATTAGAAATTAATGATATATTTTGAGATTAAAAAAAAAACTGCTTAAAATTTTATTAAAAATACAAAAATAATCTTAAATATTTTAAAATTATCTAATTTCATTAATTTTTATTTTACACGCAACAATAAACCAATATCAATTGCATAGTTAATAACTTTTAATATTTTGAACAAATTATATCTCAGCTAATTATATAGATATTAGTTAAATTATATCTCAGTTTATTAAAGAAAATATTCATATTCTTAAAGAGATTGTTTGATTTAAGTTATGTTAGTAATTTTAATTTAAGCGATTTTATCAACAACATATCACAATAATTCATCACTGAACGTACGTGTTTAATCGTATAACAAAGCACAGCACAGCGTAACACAACAAATATAACACAGCACAGCAAAAACAGCACTATATAGTGCTCTGTATATAATGATGATGGACAGATAGAGGTGGTCTTCCTGTCTCCATATCACCATGGTCAAACTAATAGAAGGAAGAAAAGGCGTTTAATATTTCAATCAGGGATTGCTAATTGTACAAGTTCTAAGGGTTACAGCCGTGATCGTTAACCACAGTTCTACCCCACCACGATGCTGGTATGTGGCTTTTTAATCTGGGTTTCTTCAAACTTTAGGATATATACATGGATGTGTGGTGTCTGTGTTAAATCTTTTCCGAAGCATTAGAATTTAAAACATGTGTAAGTCCACTTTACATTGTCTTTTTTCAAACCTTAGACATCCAGTAATGAAAGAAGAGTTTAACATTCTTAGGAACAGAAGCGGACAGTATAATCTGGAGCTCAAGAGACCTTTGACCAATCTGAAACTCTCATGTCAGTATACGTAAGAGGAGATGATGGTATATCATATATAGTTGACCTTTGTATCTTTGTAAAAATGTTAGAAGAAGGGTGGAATATCTGATTGGGACACGTGGCGCGCGTTTAATACTCACATGGGGTGGATCATGGGTGCAGCAGTCCAAGCGCTACTTTGAATGCCTGTAAAACAAAAGAACAAAACCCAATTGCTATAATTCTTCATTTACGAGAGAGAAGCTGTGCAAATGGGGTTTTGAAAACCTACTTTGGATCCATGGCCATGGATTGTTGTTTTGATAGAGCTTTGGCCGATGAAGGAGGTGGATGTCTGAGTTTTGGCTGAATATGATCGATGGTGAAGTTCTGGACATTATATAAATGACTCGGTGGAAGATTTTGGAGATCCAGCACAGGTTGATTGTGAATAGTTTCTCATAAATACAAACAATATGTATGCGCGCGTGTATATTTTGGATTAGAGGAAACTTTACTTTTTAAAAAATATATTTTATAGGTCCAATTAATTAAATAGAATTGCAATTATTTTACACTCTTGCAAGAAATATATACTCTAATTTTAACTCGAGATCTATATCTCAAATTCTTTATTATCATATCACATCCTTAGAGACAGAGACATATGTATGTATATGTATATAAAGGTTTTACATTATACAACATATTACAAAAAAAGAAAATAGTCTTTTTTATATATAAAAAAAATTATGATAGGAAAAAAACAAAGGTTAAATTAAAATTTAGAAAAGTAAAATTAGAAAAGACATAAAAGGAAAAAGTCATATTAGACTTAAAAGAGAGGTAAAAGAGTAAATTACCCTAGAAAAAGTATAAAAAGGGAGGGATTTTCTTCTTTTCAAGCTGGCAGCTGCAAAGGAGAAGATAGAAAAATTTTAATTTTTCTCACCCAAAGTCTAAGAGAAAATCAAGAGATTTGGAGAAGAATCAAGGGAAACACACACACCTCTAAATACCTAATTAAAAAGGAAAGAGAAGCAAAATAATCAAGGGGAGGGGTTGCATAATCATGGAAAATTTTTTGATTGGTTGAGATTCAAAGACTTGAATAACATCTAGTAAGGGGTTCTAGATCTACTCTAATAATTTCATACAATTCGAATAATATTTGAAATAGAAATATTCATAAATTTTAAGTTAGAGTTTATAAAATTTTTTTGAGAGTAATGCAAATTGACTATGAATTAATTAAATTTATTTAGATTAGGTTGTAATGGATGTTAACATTAGTGGTTGATGAAGAAAAATATAAGGTCCTTAAAAACTCAAGTGGCTAGCTAAAGATAAAAGTTAGGCTCATGATATATAATTGCATATAAAGATTCATGGATGAAATACGCGATAGCTTTGTCTCTTGATTTTTAGAAAAAATTTAGGCATGAAAATAATAAAACTTAAAATTTATCTTTTTATCAAAATTATAGTTAGGAATATTAAATTTCTAATAAGATTTGACTTGCATAAATTAGAGTTATAAAACTCTAAATATAGAATAAAAATTAAAGATAGGTCTAAATTGAGAGCATCAGGACAAATTTCACATGTTGTTGTAATTAATTATTTTAGATATTTAGATGGGATAACTGAGTTTAGTGTTCTCATAAAAATTATATAAAAATATTATATTTTTTCAAATAAACAAACTATGCATAAAACTAATTTTTAGAACCCTGATAATAATTTAAACACTGAATAATATTCAAAGTTAATTATGAAAAATCACCTAATTAGTTAATTTTCAACCCATATTTTGAATTACTCTTGATTTGAAATTTTGAATTTTTTTGAAGTAATGAAAATAAAAAATAAGTATAAAAATTGGTTGCATATTCGATATTATATGGGATTTTCTTTGTTAATAGAATTTGAAATAAATTAAATGAAAAATAATAGTTTTGATTAAATAAGTCAAATTAATTGATATTTGCTGGTTTAAATGGTTAGATAAATTTTAAAATTGTTAAATAAATTTAATATGCTTGTTGATATAAGAGAGGGTTTAAAAGTTGTTGTACAGTAAAGAATCATTTCAAAATCTTTAATTGTAGATGGGTGTTCAATACCTTGACATTTTCTTTTATAATATTGCCACTATAATATTTTAGATATGTTATGTTATTTTATATTTAATTTGCAGTGGAGGAAAGTAATTTTCCAGTTATGAGATTATTGTGCGTTAAGGGGTAATGGAATTAATTCTAATGAGGGGATTAATGCACAGTAAGGGACAACAAAATTAATTCTAATGATGAGATTAATGCACGGTAAAGGGTAGTGGAATTAATTCCATTTATGGGTTAATGCCTGGTAATGGCAGAAGAAATTAATTCCAGTGACGAGAATAAAATCCGCTAATAGATATAAGAATTAATATTTTTAAAATTGAGATTAATGTTTAGTATAGAGGAATGAAAATCAAATTCCTAGATGTAGGAGTTTTATCCGGTAAAGGTAAAGGATAGAGAATTTAAATTATTTATAAATAAAAATAATATCTGGACTTAAATGAATAAAGAATTACCCAGTATTTGATATTGGTTGAAAAAAACTTAATATGGATAATACAATTTAGAAAAGAAAATGTGTACTAGAAATAATAATAAATAAAAAATATTAAATACAAATAAACCATATAAATTAAAGATTGATAGTGTAAATGATATTCATATAAGTCCTTATGATAAATTATGTTCAAACATGTTACTGTATTTATTTTAATTATTTAAATAAATTATTATTACGTATTTAATTGTTTTTTGTATATTAATTATAGATGTTTTCAGCCTCGAGCAGCATAATAGATATTTAAAAATTTTTGTTATAATAATTATCTTTTTTTAATTGAATGTCAATTTCTCTTAGATTATGTAATTATAAATTTAACTTAATTATATTAGAATATGATATTATATTTATGTTTTTTTATTGTAGTTTATACTAATAATATAGTACAATTTATGGTTATAACTCTTGATTTGAATCTTGAATATTATAATTAAATAGATGATGTGATATTAAAATAAATTAAAATGATTGTGATGAGTTACGATGTGAAATGATGAGTGTAGAATAGTTAGATAATAATTAGGCTTTGTGTGAAGGGTGTATTAAAGTATTACAAGTACTTATCAATAACTTGAGAATTTCAAGTATGAGAGAAATTTTATGGAGCTTTTTAATAAATTAATGTAAAGCTAAGTTTTTATATATAAAAAATTCACCCTGAAAATAGTAATTATTTATAGGAAATAAAGTTTAAAATGCATGTAATTTTCAAGGGTGTTGCAAATTAGATCAATTTTTGGATAAAAAACAAATTGAAAATAAATGTTTAGATAAATAAATAAAAAAATCATAACTCTTGGTTTTGTAACTGTCACAGTAGTGAAATCAGGGAAGAAGCAAGTGATATGTCACTTATAATTTTTTTCAATTTTTTTTGGGTAGATAGCTCCTTAAAAACTTTTACAAAAATAAAATAGCTCAAGTACTCTGAGCTAGAAGGCCAGCTTGTATGGATTTTTTTATTGTTTTTTTATTTTTTTAATTAATTTTATTAGTAATATTTTATTTTTATTGACTTTTTTTATTTTTTATAATGTTTTTTTTTAATTTAATATAATTGAATTTTTACTTAGTTTACATATAAGATTTTAATGTGTTTTGATGATGTTAAAAGCTATTCTTTTCTGTGTAGCCCAACTTAATTTTTTTTTTTTAATTTTATAAAGTATTTCAAGAAGGATTTTCTCGTGTGGTTGATGGGCTTTTAGTGATTTTCTAAGTGTTTCTTTTTTATTATTATTTTATTAAATAAAATATTTGTTTTAAAAAATGAAGTTATTAAACAATATTGAGTATGTTACAAGATCAATTTTTTAATTTACATTTATTTTTTGATTTTCCAGTTTAATCTCTATTTGTAGTAAATAATTTTTTTCATTTATTTGTACAAATAATTATCAAGTTATTTAATTAAATAAATATATAAAAATTTTAATTTACAATTAAGATTTTTTATGTAAAAAAAAAATATTAAAAAAAGCATACATATTTATATTTTCATGTTGAAAATAAAATTTACCTATCAGATAACAAAACGAAGAGTCACATAACCATGTCATTAGTAACCAATCTTTCACGTGAAATTTTTTTACAGTGGTGAATTTTTCAAAGTCATGCGTTAAAAGCGATACGCGTTTCAACATAACAGATGCCTTGCGCGTACAAGAATGCCTCGTATAACGAAACATTCGTTAATTAAATATTAAAGAATTTAATTTGCCAGTCAAACAAGAAGCAAGGCAATGAAAACTAACCCCAACGCACGACCTCTCACACTCCCACCGGCAAACGAGATCCTCGTATCTAAAAACCCTAATTACAGCAGCAGCAGCAGCATGCCTTCCATTGCTAAACCAGAAGGGCTACAACAAGGCGAGATTTCCTAACTTTGCTTGTAGTTTTCAACGCAACGTAAAATAGTTATGTTTTTTTTTCCTTTGTCACCCTCTGTAAGAGATTTGCTGACACTGATATGTGGCTTGAGATCGCGTAACTTGCCACATGCAATGGAATAACAGTCACCCTCCCCTCACAATTTACTTCGAGTACACGCACCACTCCAGCATATCCCACAAGCTATAGGAGGCTTCCTGCAGTCATCATACCTCTTAGAATGTACACTTCCATGAAAACTATACCTGGAATCATTGGCAATGGAGCAGCATTTGCGCCGACAAGGCCCTCGATCCAACCAAGTTCCACCATAAATATATATATCCACAACAAGCACACTGATATTGCTATATCCAAATAATGATATTTATTCCTCCAACAAGACCACTCCTCCTGACAGAAGAGACCCTTGCAGCAGAAGAACCTTGAAGAGATAAACCATGACTGATTCAATGGTGCACCAAAAAAAAATCTGTACATCATTTGAACCATGCTGAAACGGCATGTCCCTTTTTCATGCCATGTGATATCATAGCAATGACTTAATGGAATCATGCTTCATTTCCAAATTCAATTTTCTATAAATTATGATACATTAATATTGTATCAGGTAATTAATCTATAAATTATGATACATTAATATTGTACCAGGTAATTAATATCTACACACACACACACACACACACACACACAAAAGTAAATGTCTAGTTTTTGTGCTGACGTTACTAATCATAATTAAATTCTTTGAAAAGCTTAATAAATTTGCGATATATATATATATATACACACACACAAGTAAATGTCTAGTTTTTTTGCTGAGGTTACTAATCATAATTAAATTCCTTGAAAAGCTTAATAAATTTGTGTTCCATGATATTTAATCTCCTTGGGTTATCTGGATTGATGGATTCTCGTATAAATTAAGATTTTGTCATGGATCCATATTTAGTGTTTTTTCTGATTATCCATGTCAAAACTAGAAAATCATGAGAATTTTGTTATTTTATTTCCAGTTTCATTATAAGAGAATATATCTACTTAACCATCAAAGAGACCCCAAAAGTTAATCATCATAGAATTTCCAATAAACAAACAATCACCTTGCAAACCAAGGAGAAAATAAAATATTAATCTGAGCTTTCATATTTCACAAGGGAGAAAAAGAAAGGGTCATGTCATGCATTAGTTATAGAAACTAGAAAATACTTAAATCATCCCCTGAAAACAGCTTTATAGAGTAGTCTTGCTATCATTTGCCTTCACGAAAAAGCACTACGGGCACGCGGTGCAGGGGCACGCGGTCATCAACATCGAAGGGGTCTTGCCTAATCAGATTTACAATCAGAAATCAGAATATCTCCGGAAAGAATTTTAATATTCAGGACAAAATTTGTACACACTACGAAGTATATGCTTGATGACATCACTGGCTAAACCAATCGGTTGCCATAACGAACTAAAATTTCATTCCTCATGGAATGGGAACATCACCAACAGATGAAATACATTATCTCAACTGTACAACTTCGTACCATCTTCATCAGGTAAATGGGTATCGCTATCTTTCTGACAGGTGATCTCACAAACCCATATGCCATCCAAATGCATCAATTGTCAGATCCTCATTCTGCTGAAGAACTGGTTTCTGCAGTTTCATCCTCGCTGAAACTAGATGGCCTCTCTATGACAGACCTGCAGAATACACAAAGCATGAAGAATGCTATAAGCTCTGTAGCCTATTCAGAAAAGGGGAAAGAAATGATCAGGTTTGCATTGCTGGCAGTATGAAAATAATCATCTAAGTGAGACAGAGTTACATGTTCAGAAAACAAATATCTGTCAAAACTGAAAATAGTGATTAACTAACAAGTCAGCATCTCGACCAAATCAGGCATCCGGCATCCTCTTATACAAACACCACAGACACCTATCATTTCTTGAGCTTTGAACCTCACTTCAAACATATGAACCCAATCAGTCTTGACATGACAGGTGAACAATGTGAAGTCTGGTGATCAAAGAGTTACTACTCTGCACCTTACAAGAGGAATTAATATGACTTATTTCACAATCAGCCAATTTATACATGAAAACAAGCTTTACCAGTGTTAATCACTATAGATGATTCAAATGAGTATTCACAACAAGTCTCTGAGAATCGGTCTGTTTCAGACACATATAACCTCCCAATGCCAGCTGGCACATCCCATGTCACACAATGCCTACAGCTTCAGTGAAAGCAAAGCCCAAGGTCATGCTCTCTAGATTCTAATGCACTTCTACGTGTTCCATAGATAATTGGTACCTCAATGATGTATGATTAAAGAGAAATCTGCTTGACAATTATCCCTCCTCTCTTTTCACCCAGCTCTTCAAAAGGAAGGCTTTATGGGGTTATGGATCCTGAAATAGTTCTAGATAGCAGTAGCAAGTTTCCTATTCGTATTAGCCATCATGACAGAGGGAGGTACTAATGTCAGTTCACCTGAAAGGTGAAACAAAAAAATTCGATAACACAACAAACAGGGTAACCATGCTTAACAATGCAAACTACCACAACTGCATCAGAGTACAAGTGGCGGTGTAAACCACACAACAGTAACCATCTACACAACCATTTATTTCCATCTAAATAAAGCAACTTACTTTGGAAACTAAAATTTGTACAGCTAAATGCATCATGAGACATGGATACTGTACTGTAATTCTCTTCATGGGAATTTTTGGATTCATTAAAGACTAACAACCATTTTAAGTCCATCAAAATTGACAAAACATGCACAACATATACACACTATATTGATAAAATAAAGAAGAAAAGAAAATTATCATTACATATAGAAATTTTTACCTACCCTTCAGTCAGATTTGTTCTCTGGCGCACACCAGAAACTGATGCTTTTGTCACATGTTCTTGCTGTGGAAATTCAGCCCTGAATCTTTTTGCAACCTTCAAATATTAACCCAAAAGGTGAAAGGGTCAGAATCAATGTACATTTATAAAAAGTATATGTGTGCATTACAAGTCTATTGAGGATGAAAGTACATGCAACACGTCGTATATACTCAAAATATTCCCATAAGCTGACCACATTATAAACTCACAGCTGTTTCATCTCTCGGATGCCTCTTTACTCTAACTGAATCATGCGAGCCTTTCATTCTCTTCATTTCTCCATAAAGCTTTTCCTCCTACACATACCCAATGTATAACTTGATATTATACTAAATATGTTAGAGTGGACCAGTTCAAGAATACAAGCAGAAGGATTTAAACAAATAAGAGAACCTTTCCCGTCTTTGTAAATGGTGCTCTCTCCTCTGTAACAAGAGATTTTCCAGGTCCAAGAATCGAGTGTGAACGCTTAGACATGTAGTCATTCCTCCGAGCTATCTTAGGAGTGTCATTATCACAATCATGCAACCAACCTTGTGTCTTTTCTCTCCTGCCACGAGGACCATGATGGGTTGCAAAAGAATTTGATCTTCTCCCTTCAAAATCATGCTTAGAGCTTGTCCTATAATTTCTTTTGCTTCTATAGACTGACGTTTCACCAGCAAGATCATCAGGCATATCCATGGTAGAGTTCCCGCCTGCATTAGAATTGGAACCATTATAGGTAGACTTCTGTTCTAGATGGTGACGGGATTTTCTCTCATGAGAATCAGATCCATGCTCGGGATTACAATTTGCTCCCTCTGTATATGAATCATGAGAACTCATCTTGGTGCTATATACTTCATATCCCTGCAAGGGTATAAAACACATATAATAATTATACTTAAAATGGCATTCCAATTTGTATGAGTTTCCATGAAGGTGTGACTATAAGCTCTCATCAGAACTTCAAAAAACAACTATTATCACTTCAACTGCTGGCACCAAGCAAGATCTGGGCGATGGCAAAATGGAGTCCAAGAAGTCATTTGGCCATAAAAAATAAAAATAAAAAACAAACTAGTCCCCTGACATTTCAATGCCTAACTGAACCTTTTCCATGGAACATACCAAAATGAGGAAGGAAATATGTTGCAAGCGTAATTGCTGGTGGTGCATGGTTGGTGGCAAAATGGCAGCAAAAGTAAAGTGAAGGCCACAATGGTGTTGAACATGGGATGGCAACCTCTTTGGGAATGATGGAGAGGTGGAGGACATAGAGGTTTCCAGCATGGACCTGCAGAACTTGAGCCTCAAACTAATTTGTTTACCATTATATAATAATGGTCATAGTTCTGACACCATTAAATTATCTGTCCAAAGTGAATGACAGCCATTTTGTTTGCACAATATAAACTCAACTCAACTAAGTATCAATATTCTCAATCCCATTACATTTGGACAAACTCAACTCACCTAAGTATCAATATTCTCAATCCCATTACATTTGGACAAACTCAACTCACCTAAGTATCAATATTCTCAATCCCATTACATTTGGACAACACAGCAGGCACAAAATTTAACCCTTGTTTCTATATTGATTAATGTGATGAATGAGCATGTATAACATGATATCAAGATGTCACTGACTATAAAGCCAAGAAAATGTATCATAAGATCTACTCACACCACCGAGACTGGGTTGCTTTCGAACTCCAGAAACATCAGGAGAACGCATCCGAACAAGATCGCCTACATAGATTGGTCCTGCAAAGATGATTCGCCATAAACAGCATATCAAAGTAAAGAAAAGTGGAGTGTACATAGTTGTAAATAAGAAAAAGGAGTATGGTTATCAAATTATAGTGAAATATATGTCAACAATGAGTGGAGTGAGGACTCAATGCTTCTGCCAGCTGTTGCAGAAAAATGGCATCAAGAGGAAACCAAAAAAAATAAATTCTGGCTCCCAGCATCAAATGCAAACGTCATGGTACCATTGAAGAATTTGTAAGGTAAATTGCAAGTCTAAGTAGGTAGAGAAACAAATGGGCTATTTATTGCCAAGCATGCATCAAACATTTAAGTTGAATGCAGATGCTACTGAAGTAAGTATTGCTGCATTCAACAAAGCAAGACATAACTTATTTGGAATGCAACTGAAGCCATCAAATCATACAAATGGAAATACATGCATCCCTGCATTCTCATCCTAATGCTCTTCCTCCAAGTAGGAATCAGAGAAAACTTAAAAAGAAAATAAAACTAGAAAAGCAAAATTTATTGGGAAACCCCAGCCAGCAAAATTTGCCTGGAATTCCTTAGGAGGTCATGAGAACTTACCATTGACTGGATCTCTACTTGGGGATGCAAATGCACTAGGAGGGAGTGACTGGAAGTCAACACCAAGAGGTGGACCATCCTCCTTATAATGCCTGCCCAATTGCATCTTGACAGCAGTAATAGCAGCATTCTCAATTTCACCCTTCACTTTCAAAAATCCTGATGGTTTATACCCAAAACTCTCAGCACCCTTGGGAATTAATGGCATGGAAGCTCCATTCTGTGCTAGGTACTTTGAGGTTTCTGTATCATAAGGATCCTCTCTTTGAGAAACAAACTTATCTTGTAACGATGAGCTACTTCCTGAAGATATATCATCAATGCTGCTAACATTCCCCGTATAGCGACTTGTACGGTCATAGGTTAGATCAGCAGTATGAAAATCTTGACCATAAAGTCTCCGGCTTTCAACTTCCCTTGGATCGATATTCCTATAATCACCTTGTTTAGTACTGCCACATGAATCTTGCCTCAATCCACTACCACGATCATGAAGAATACTGCTAGACCGATCTTGTCGTCCGTTAGTGTATCCTTCATCCTTCAATCTTTTGTCTTTTAACCTTCTGTGGCAAAACCAGCTAGATATTTGCTTTTCTGTCAACCCAATTCGGTCTGCAAGTTCTGATTTCATTTCCTCCGTAGGATATTTGTGCTCTGTGAAGAAGTAAAGACATCACCTCAAGAACATAGAGACTAACAGCCGTGTGTGCGTTGAATAAAATATGTGAGAGATGAAAGAGTACCATTATAAAAGCTCTCCAAAGCAATAACCTGGGCTGGCGTCTTGACTGTCCTCTTTAAATTCTTCTCTGGAGAAGCTCTATTCTCTTCAGAATGCACTTCACTTGATTCTGAACATTGATTTTTTTATAAGACAGAGTGAAAAAGAACATGCGAGAGAGAAGAGCAAAGACACCAAACAGAACTTATAAGTTTCCCTATTCTGCTACCTTGTACAAGAAAATCAAGCACTGAGTTGAAAACAGTGATCTAAGCACAGAAGCATATCGGGTACAAAAGCAGAATAAAAAACTGTAGAATTGTGCTATTGTGTATAAAGTGAGGAAGTGACAGCACCAATTTAACTAAAGAAAACCAAATTAGTTAATCAGGCGAGGTGTAGAAATCCACGTTCACAATAATTTATCACAAAGGATATTAAATGCACCGTGTTTCGAAGAAGAGCATGTAAATGAGATTGATCGTGGTCAATAATGAATCCCAGTTTGACTAGAGTAAATTTGGCCAAGCAAAGGGAGTGGGCGGCATGTAGCTTTCAAAGAATTGGTGGACAAAGCAAGCATAACAGGTAAAATGCCACTGTTTTCACACGAACATCCAGAGTGCTTTGAAAGATGTTTATAATGACTTTGATTGTTTTGAAGCCAAGCCCTAGAAAAGTTCGTAGGGGAAAGCATGCACCTTATTTCATGGATGTAAGCCATAACTAGATAGCCAAAACCATGTTTACTTTCAGAACAACTGTGATTCAAAATAACTTTCTCGCATTACACTCAGACCACTCGTAATTCATGCTCAGTGTAACCCATTGGCTCATATATGAAGTATTCCAATTCCAAAAACATTATTCAAGGAATTCTCAATCAGCAACCAATGTTCACTCGAAGTTTTAAGCGTTAAGGTTAAATACTTCACAATATCTTTCATGTAAATATACATTCCATCTTAAACCTCAAGAGCTGTTGGAACACAAAACAAACATTATTACAGGCATACAACCTTGAGATTCAAAAAAAATAAAAACTGCTAGAATGATAAAATTCAGATGTGTGATGATTAACAATGAAAATGATCTTGCTTCACCTGAAAAGATTGCCGACATGTTTTGTTTGCAAGACAAAATGACAACATAAACGAAACGAAAGGTTCAGCAACATATAGCCAGGATTTCCATCATTTGGGCCAAAATCAAAACCCCATTTCACACACAATTCCAGTTTCCTCAAAAAACAAAAAAATCCCTAAAGGAAATTCTAACAGTTACTTATCTTGCTGATCCCAAAATAACCCTTATTGTCCATGCAAAAGATTTCTAGCAACCCACCAAACGAAAAATAAAATTCAAAAGAGTGTATAAATGATCATAAGATTGAAACCAGAAAGAGGGGGAGAGGGGGGTATGGGTTACCTTCCATGGTAGTTGAATTTCAAGGGATTCTCTCTTTTCTATGGTTTTGATTGGATCATAAATAGAACCCCATTAGACCAATAAAACTACTAAAATAGAAAATGCAAGATGGGTTTCGTTTCTTAAGGTTTGATTGCGTGGAGCTCAGCTTTCTTCTCTGATGTGTTAGGAGAGAGAGAGAAAGAGAGGTGCGTTTTTTTGGAAGGAGACTGGAAGGCAGAGTTAAGATAGAGAGAGAGAAGGAATTGAATTCTCTCTTTCTTCTCTAATTTATTGTATAGTTGGGTTTGCGTTTGTTTCAATTCTCTGTTCAAATCCAGCAATTTAACTTCTTCTCCTTCTTTTAAAAAATAAAAAATTACAGTTGGGTTTTTTCAATTCAACGAAATTCAATTTGCAAAGTGGATTGTTCTTAATTTTATTCTTGAGTTTGGTCTTTGGATATCATTTATATTAATGAGCTGTTCAATTATAAATAAAAAATATTCCCAAATTAAACAGGAATAACAAAAGAAATCACATTATGAAATATTCTTAAATTATATGAGTAAAGATGCAGTATTTATCTTCCATGAAAGTTCACTGGGAATTTGATGTACACATACATGTAAGCACAAATTGGAGAGGGTTTTCTTCATACTTTTTTCAAAAATAATTTTCTATTTCATCCGACTGATTTCAGATTGGAGTCTTGAGCAACTCATTCGAATTCCATTTTGTAACTTACTTCAATTTCATCTATTTAAAAGAAAAAAAAACGGTTGATGGATCTAGATATATTCATTAATACGTGGGTATTTTCCTGTGATAATTAAATCTCAATATTTTATTTCCCAGAAAATCAAAAACTGGTGATTTTTAACCAGGGGCCGGTTATAGGAGGGCTAAAATTGCAGGCTCTATCCCTCTCAACACCACGTCTTCAATTAATCATCAGTTCAGAGAAATTCAAATTTAAAAAAAATGCTTGTGATAGGAAAACAGGAATGAACTACTCACAAATTAATCTGAACATTCACATTAATATGAAAAAAATACTAAAGTCTCTTTTGTCATTGTACCATAACCATGTTTTAAAAAAAAAAAAAAAAAAAATACTAAAGTCTCTTTTGTCATTGTAGCATAACCATATTTTAAAAAAAAATTAAAATTTTATTTTTGGTATCACATGTTAAATAATTTTAAAATATAAAAAAATATTTTTTCATAAAAATTTCTAAGCACAAAAACAAATGGGTTTTAGATGGTGCCTTTCGCTAAACAATATATTGAAAAAAATATTTTTGATATTAATATATTATAATAATATAAAAAATAAAAAAATAATTTAAAAAAAAAAACATCTTTCAACCAAGTCACCCAATCTACTTACTATTTAATAGAATCAAAACATACTATTTATAGTATAACGAGTAAAAAAATAAAATAAAATATATTCGTAGAGGATCTCAATTCAAGTAGATGTTACACCAAGCTGGAATCTCTATGGTATTTGAGTAATCCAGGAACTCCCATTTTTATTTTTATTTTTGATATAATTAGTGGTTCCTTGTTGGCATGGGATTTTATTAATGGTTCCTTCTGACAGAACAGTTGAGAGATATTCTCAAAAAAGAAATGAAGAGTTGTACGATAAGGAGGAGGAAATTGTGTATTTAAAAATGCGAACCCAATAGGGAAGAGGTTAGTCCATTCACTCTACCACACAAGTCGAACGTCTCTTTCATCCCTCCAAAGTCCATACACCACTCCATCTCACCTTCTTTACAGGGGAGGGGGCCAGATTACAATATCACCAGCAAACCAAAGCTCTTTACAGGGGAGGGGGCCAGATTACAATCTCACCAGCAAACCACGGAAAGAGTGCATGGGCTGGGCCCAGATTGAAACTGCCCTTTTGAATCATGTTCCAAGTAATGTATAATAAAAAAATTTCTTCTTTTTTAAATAATTTTTTAAATTTTTAAATTTTGGTGATGTATTAATAAGAAATAAATTTAAAACATAAAAAATAATTTTTTTTATATATTTCTAAATAAAAAAGAACCAAGACGAGGCTAGACAAATTAATCATATTCCCAATTCACTTGATGAGCTAGCTGTGAAACCATTTGGTCCACTACCAGGATGATCTCAAATGGCTCCTTCCAGAGGGTTTTATCTGATCACCACACAAGCCTTTCCTCGCAAGAAGACTTCTCAAGAAAAATCTTGGAGGCTTAAGAATACAAAAAAACTGACGGTCTAAAATGGTCCTGCTATGAGACTAATTTTTTTATTTTTTTTTTTGTGGCTAAAATTTCAAAAGCTGTTACACTGGTGTGCAAGTTGCATAAGTTGGCAAAAAGATTGAGAGTTGTAGCATTCTGTGTCCTCAATGAAAATAAGCATATTTCTTCCCTGACACTACAGTTTCAGTATCTGAGGTTTTCTTTTTCCGATCATTCCACCTTTTTGCTAGAGCTGGTTCCACTATCTTCTTGAGATGACACAGCAGTCTTGGACTCATCAAACTCCATTAACTGCACATGATGCCGAAATAAATAATACTATATCAGACAACCGAGCATGATTACGATGACTTCGCAGGAGAAGAAATTTCTAAGAAATTATAATAGAAAGGTGGTCACTGTAAGCAACAGAAATAAGATCATAATAGGACATACTGGCTTGACTTCACCATTCCAGAAGACGTGAGCAGCTAAGAATCCTATAACAGCTGGTACAATATACAGAAGCGCAGGCTGAAAGTAATAACAAGAAAGCACAGCGATCAATACAGGGGATAATAATCCTGACATACAAAATAGAGAAGAAAAACAAGCAAAATGATCGAGACAAGTCACCTGAGCAGCTTGGAACCAGTTCATGATAATAATTGTAAGGACCACGCCAGCTGCATATCCAAGAAAAGCACTCTTAAAGTACTGGCTGTCTTTTCCCCTGGACACGTCAAATCGCAATGCCAGAGCTACAAAAATACCTGAAAGGGCAAAAATATATATAACAACCAACGTAAGAACCTAGGAGTAGATGATCACTCTATAGTGTGCTTTACTATCAACAGCTATTACTGTAACCAAATCAACGTATTTGACCCCGCATCTTCAACTTTCTGATGCTAAAATCAGAAATATTGGCTGCCTTTATATATATGCATCTGATATAGAAAGATTATGTAAAGCTCTCCCTCCAGCTAATGTGCGGGGATCTTTTCATATACACAGTTTCTTTCAAAGACTATTCGGTTTCTTTCAAAGGAATAACCACCCAATAGAAGATCAACCATATGTTTCACTAATTTTATATTATTTAACTGAAAAGCAGATTCAATGAAAATATTTTTGAGCTAGATAGAACATAAGCTATGGAATGGAAAACACTAAGCCATGCTAATGTCACAAAGTTTCATTCAATGTTGTAACAACTACTCATAGAAACCAAATGCAGCTGTCTATCATCATAGCAAATATCATGCAGGTGCAGATCTAACTAGACACTTTACCAGGAATCACAATGTCACCAAGTCCGAGCATGGAAAATGGTCTCACAGTATCAGCTGTGGGGAACAAAAGCTACAGAAGAATAGAATAGGCATGCTAATAATTAGACTGCTGCAACAAATCATATCAAAAGCTTCAATAACAAAATTCATTTTTACATGCAAATATGATATCATTGAAGATGAATAAGCTCAAAAACTAACCTTAATAGGTGCATCAAAAGATTTTGCCACGCTAACCATCACAGGAGTGAAGAAAACCCAGAAAATGTCATATACAAAAAGTCCAGCCTGCAATAAATTAAGGATAAAAAGATCAAATATCAGAAGAATTACTAATTGCCAGGAAAAAAGTGACCGGGGCTATATCAAGAAACCCCCCTTAGTGTCATCAAAATAAAGAACAGTAGCATATTTATGGAAGAAAATGATAAAATAAACTGCTGTTTTGAAACTCGTGACTAGGAGTCAAGGACCAAGAAATGTTAAATTTCCACCTTTTGGGATTTTATGCATTTAAGTGTTCTGAACATTTTGTTCATTGCTATATTTGACTTCTTAAAAGAGAAAAGAAAGGAAAAGGAAAGGTACATGACTATTGGCAACATTAAACAGGAAGAGTCCTGCATTGTGAATAGTAATCTAAAGGAAAAGGGCACTTCCCTCAACTCACATAGTGTTTCTTTAACCCATTAAGAGGCACAATTCTACTAATTAGAGCCTTATGCTGTATAAAAGGCCAAGCTGTAGGATAACCAAAAAAAGGATAGAAAACTTTCCTTATCTCTCTTCAATGTCCCTTTGCAGAATAACAGAAAAATCAAGCATGCCATGGATAGATCTTCAAACTTAAAAATGTTGTTCTCTTACCTTAAATCATATGTCAAATTCCATAACAAGTGAAAGAAGCTAAGTTTTTTACCCTCTACTGCTTAATCAAATATTACACCAACTTATCCTTTGCAGAATAACTGAAAAATCAAGCACAAGTTTTCAAATCCTAAAGACATGGATAGATCTTCAAGCTTAGTAATGTTGTTCTTACCTTAAATCATATGTTAAATTCCATAACAAGTGAGAGAAGCTAAGTTTTTTACCCTCTACTGCTTAATCCAATAGTACACTAACTTATCCTTTTGTACCAAAGAAGGTTCATGAGATAAAGAGTCCACGGTATGCTCTCTTAATGGACTAGAGAAACACTGATCAATATTGAGAGTGGGGCTGCCCTTTTCCTTAAGATTACATGAAGTTTCCCGTTAAGGTCAGCCCCAGTCATGTAAATTCAGCACAAAAGAATAATATTATCCACAAATGTACTTTCCAAATAATCTGGTTGCCATCAAACACAACATATGCTAAGCACATATGAAAAAAACACTAGCAACTTTATTCTGAGGAAACAAATTCTCAAGGACATGATTTTCAAGAAACATGAATATCAGCATTCCGTAACTTAATCTGCATATAGACATAACTTAACTAATGTAACAAACTAACCACATCTGCAATTGTATAATCAATAGTTATCCAGAAAAGACACAAGAACTCCACAATTAGACTACTTACCAAGAGGATGGCACCAGTCTTAAAAGAACCAAGGGAAAGCATTTCAATCCCCTGAGAAAAAGCAACACAAAATCAAATCATTTAAAAACCATCCAAATTTAGTAACTACATCAATCACGGGTACTTTTAGTGAAAAATATCTCGCAACTTATAAGGGGAAAAAATATTTATCTCAAGAAAATCCTGTTTCTATTGAACATTGGAACTTTGCAGTGCATACACAAGTCCTTGGCAAGTACTGAACATGTAAAAAAGTATAGTTATGGAAGCTATTAAAAGATCCACCCATTATTTAGATAACTCAGCTTGCATTCTGACATTTGATGAAATGCCTCAGATTATATAGAGTATCCAGGGGAAAACGTTGAACAAACAGGCATACCCAAAGATGTAAGCAACTACAAGAAGGCGACTAGAATATATATATATATATATATATATATAATTGAAAAGTAAATAAGGCATGCTAGCTTGTAATTAATAATATTTTTCAGTGTACAGCTTGGTTAATGTGAAAAAAGCGAGAGTTGATATAATGCAAAAGCATGATTTTTCCAAGAGGGTATTCTACAGAAGATAAATAAGTTAAAGCAGTTAGCTTGTAATCTGTTGACTGAGTGACGCCAGACCTGGATACAGAAAGCCAAGCCCAAAATATTGTTAGCCAGCCAATGCTTTTGGGAAGCATACCAAGCACAAAAGAATGTTCCAGGAATAGCCGCAACAATTTGAGATCTTGTGAACTCAATATCCAAAGCTGTGCAAGAAAGGTACAAGGAAAAACATCATTCTGCATGATACAATCAAGACATCCACTGAATCAAAGAAAAGTCCAAGAAACATAAGGTCATTAATGCTTTAACATGCAGACAACCAAGCATTTACAATGTCCAAAGCACCACTGTAAAAACCAGTCAAGAATATCCAAAGGAACTTGTCGTTATTATATCTAAAGTATGAATAGGAAGTACAGCTCCAGGACACCAAGAGTGTTATATTCGCGGCCAGATAAACATGCATGTACAAGCATCTAACTAGTCAAAATCCAGTTTTTAAGAAATGGGAACAGGGATTCAAAACTATGTCACCCATTATGAGCAGAAAAGATACAGAAACAGAATGATTACCATTTAATTTGTGTGTTTTTACTTATCCATAAAGATACAAGAACATTTCCTTCCCTTTGAACCAAAAATCAGTAAATAAATATAAAATAGAGCAGCATGTTCAAAAAAATAAAAAATAAAAACAACACGCAACAACAAATAGCTCGAATTAAGTAACGAATCAGGAAGCATTTATTTTCCGTTGAAATTCGAAGCATCCACAAATAAGCAACCTAGCAGTATAGCATTCAATAACCATGATTATAAACTAAGGATGGAAACCAGCTGAATTTTCAGAATTATTTAAGGGGAGTTGAAACATGTCTAGAGGATTCATAAGAACACGTACAACGGAAATATGGGAAATTCCAAGAAATGACATCATCATTCCAATGCTTAGGCAAATAACGTTTTATAGCTGGTAATAGTGTTGCCCTGAAAAAATGCAAACAGGAAAAAATGAGAATAATAAAAACATTAAAAAGAAAATAACACTTTTAATTATTTTATGCATATAATCATTGAAGTTCAAGTGGAAAGAACATACGAAAGCGCGACGATTCCAAGCACAAAAAAGTAACAGGTCAGAACAGCATTAACCAAATCTTTTGAAAGAAACTTGAAGAGTAAGAATAATGATAACAGCATAGCACTTCCGACAAAGGGAAAGCGCATTGCATGTTCATTAGACATGGTCTCCTGCAAGATTAAACACAGCAAATTTCAGTCAAGCACAATCTAGATCACCGGAACAGGAAAAATAAAGGGGGTAAGAATAAATGGTAATGCTTTTTATACTAACTGAAGGTGGGGTAGGCTTGA
Organism: Populus euphratica; assembly: GCF_000495115.2. Taxonomy (NCBI): domain Eukaryota; kingdom Viridiplantae; phylum Streptophyta; class Magnoliopsida; order Malpighiales; family Salicaceae; genus Populus; species Populus euphratica. The sequence goes on from NW_011499865.1 coordinate 1,272,945, forward strand.
CAGATCGATAGCAACCGACATAAACTGCCAGGCATGCAGTCAAGATCACATTTAAGTTTGGATCTACCTTCACAAAAAGTGGTGCCAATGTTAAACCTGCATTGAAAATCACACATATGGTATCAAAATCGCATCAAGTTCCCAAGCCATGGAACAAACAAATGGTGCTCCCACACATCAGTTTCAAGAAACAAAGAGCTATCATGTTCAAAATCCCCTTCTCTTTTTCTTACTCCAATGGCTGGGCTACTCTAGAGAAAGTAGCCCTCCTCTCCTTTAAACCCCTCGCTGCACATGAGATTCAACCCTACATCTCCCATACTACAGGTGTTTTCCGGCATCCAAGCTTAAAAAGTTATGAAAAATACCCAGGACATAAGATAAGCACACAGGCATATGAAAGAGGGGGGTTAACTAAAAAACGGAATCTACAAGGAGCAGCACAGTACAGGAACAAAGTCAAGCGCGTCAAAGTAAAGAAAATAAAAATAAATAAATAAATAAATAAATAAATATATATAATACCTGCTAAAGCAAAATTGGCAATTCTTTCGCAATTCTTCATGTTCGTATTCTAATTGGAGACAGATTATTAAGCTAATTACTACACTTCAGCGATCAATTGAAAAAAACCTATTGCCTCTTTACCATAAAAAAAACCTGCAATTCGAGTCAAGAAAATAATATCAGAAAACAAATCATTAACAGGCTGATAAAATTTACATAAAAAGCAACAGAAGACCTAATTTCTCTCTAATAAATAGGGATCAATAATTACACCCTATTTCAGTTACTGAGAAATTTACAGATATTTATCGACAATGCTATACTGATCCCGGTTCAACAGTTATGCTTGATTTTCACGAGAAACAAGAAAAAAAATAACGACGTAAATCACAAGACTTATGACTCCAATTCCATTTTCTCCATTAAAAAAATATATTTCTTTCTATTCCTCAAATTTTCTCAGCAACCAAACAAGAATCAAAATTGTAACCCTAAATTTAACCGCACTGGTATGTAAATTTTATAGAAAGAGATGTACCTGAAGAGGCTCTCTTTCTAACGGTTACTAGAGAAACAGATCGGAGATGCCTAGAGAGAGGGGGGGTTTTTTAGAGAGAGAGAAATAAAAAAGAATTATGTTTTTTTTTATATTTGCAGAAAGAGAAAGAGAGAGATAGGGTTTTACCCAACGAGGCAGGTCAAAAATATTTGGTAAGAATTTACTAGCATTAAAATCGTACAAGCCTGTCACAGAAATTTTAATTGGAAGCCAGTGAAATTAAAAGTTTCAGTGGAAATGGCACAGATACTGAATACGTGGCTTGCTGTTACTAGATTGTCGTGGTGTAATAAGAGACCGGCTGTCATGGATACACTCTCAGTAATTAATTCCGTACTTTATACTTTTACAAACAAGATAAACCGCCCCGGTCATAAAGCAGTTTGCTGCTATACTGGGATCTCTGGAGGGCCACGTATGGTGAGGTTTTCTATCCAATAAGATTCGGCCATCTCAGCAGCCAAAAATATCTCTCTCCTTGTTTTGAGATATTGTGTTAAAAGTTTCGGATTTATTGCATAAAAAGACCATAATCTTTCCTTTTAAGTTATTTTATAAAATATTTTTTATTAAAAAATATATTAAAATAATATTTTTTTATTATTAAAAATTTATTTTTATTAATAGAATATCAAAATAATTCACATATATATATAATGATTTTAAATAAAAACAAATTTAATTGCCTAAATATTCTCTTTATCTTTCTAAATTTGTAGAATATAAATAAAAATATTTTAAAGATATATCTACAATATGTATAGGCCATCATAAATTTATATTTATGTTTTATTTATAAATTTAAGGCACAATAAACTTTTTAACTGCGTATTTGATATTGTGATGTAAATTACTTTTTAAAATATTATTTATTTAAAATATATTAGTATAATTTTTTTTAGATTTTTTTATTTTCAACATTATTACATTAAAATTATTGAAAGATATTAAAACAATATCAATTTGATAATTTTTAAAATAAATATATTTTTAAAAATCATTCAAAAGTGCAAGCTGTGATACTCCCATGAAAAACTTAAGTTAAAAGCTGAATGTATGTACAAACTAAATTTAATAATATATATATATATATATATTTTAAAAACCTCGATATTTATTCTAATAAGTTATCTACCAACACTTTTCATCCTATAGTTATCAAGCTATACGAATTAAGACAAAAGGCTATGTATGTTCTTAGAATATTATTTGTTATTAGATCATATTATAAAATGAATAACCAATATCAAGCATTTAAACTAACATCAATTATATTGATTATATAAATTGATAAGTGTTCTTTATAAGGTAATATTTTAAATTTTTCATAATAATTGGGTCTCTTTTAAGGCTATGAAGTGGAAAAAAATGTTAGGAAACAACAAATCTTTTTTGTTTCTTAAAAAGTAATAGTAAGTGAAAAACATTTTCCGCTAAAAAAAAATTTAACTTGGTTTTTAAAAAAGTGTTTTATTGAAAAATTTAGACAGTAAATACTTTTTGAAAATTATAAAAATTTAAAAATATCATATTATTTGCTGATTATATAAAATTTGATTTTCAAACTTTTGATTGCTATATATATTTATTTTTGAATATTTATTTTTTAATTTTATCTCTTAAAATTTAATTTTTATATTAACTTTAGTTCTATTTTTATAATTGTTATGTGTTTTTCCTTTATTATTTTTTTATTAAAAATTTTTATCTATCAAATTTGATTCTCATTCTTTTGATTGGTACTTATTTTATTTGAAATAATTTATGAAATGTTAACTATTATTATTTTAATTTTTTTATCTTTTATCTTTTTATTTTTTAGATTTGATTTTTATTATTTTGATTATTATTTATTTTATTTAAATTAATTTATAAAATTATATTTTTTTTATAATTTCATTTTCATTCAACTTTTTAATTTGAAATATTTATTCTTTATTTTTTAATAAATTTGAAAAAAATAAAATATTAATAAGTTATTTTTTAGTTTATTTTCCATGACATAACTAAATACTGAAAAATATTTTATAACTTATTTTTTATTACCATACTATATATCAAAAAATAATTTAATTTTCTAAAATTTACTTTAAAAAAAATAACTACTTTTCTATAAATAAACAGCCTTAAAGTCTACAGGGAAATTTACTGCTTTAACCAGAACTGCATTGCATGCAGGAATACTGCGTTCTGCTTATTTTTTTTGATTGAGCAACTGTTACTGGACCGAAACAGTTCTAAGAACATGCCCAGGGAAGGAGTGCATATAAATTTGCGGTATATGTAATGGAATGTCGTGCTGTTGATTTTGTTTCGTGGCGAGTACTCAATAGTTTTAGCGTGCCGATACTTGGGAGACGGAGGCAGTAGCATTAGACATAGGGGAACCAGTGGACGTGGAGGTGTCTGCGCGGATTTTCTGAAAGGACTCAATGAGGGCAGGGCTTTGTGGTGGTGGTTTTTGCGCCGAAGAACCCTTGCTTTTCAATAAAACAACTACTTCGGACATTGTAGGCCTTAAGGAAGCTGTTGACTGAGTGCACGTCAAAGCAATCTCTATGATTTTCTTCATTTCTTCTGTTTCATATTCATCTGGGCTCATGCTTCCATCCACCAATTCCAGATGCATGTCAGCCTCATACAGTCTCCATGCCTATCAAACCACGAGATAACACACGTAAACGAGACAAAACCATGGGAAAGGAACCAAGATCTTGTTGCTACAAGAAGGTTTGACCATTGTGAATCTAGTACCACTACTTTGTTTTCTGGTCAACAAGACAATGGCCAAATTGAAAATGCTATGTAAAGGGAAAATGAATAGTGCATTGGTTAATCACAAATTCACCCGTTTGAGGAGGTAGTCCGAGTCAGGATCTTGATTTGCTTGACTGCATTTTTGGCCGCTCATGATTTCGAGGACAACAACCCCATAGCTATAGATATCCACTTTCTCAGATAATTGTCCATAAATTGCATATTCAGGTGCTGTGTATCCCCTGATGCAATAAGAAAGCAACGGAGAATCAGGTTATTTTATCATGCTATTAGCAATTTCTGAAAAGGATCAAAACACGGAGAATGAACCGAGACTTTAGATGGCCAGAGTGTACTGAGTGTGAATGTTCCATCTCAAGATGCAGTATTTATATGATATAAGCAATCTGGTTGTGATAAGCAATATCAATTCACACGAGCAGGTGCTTATCATAACTTACAGTGTACCAGCAAATCTGGTGGTAAGATGACTCTGAGACTCCGGAAGAAGCCTGGCCAGCCCAAAGTCTGCTATTTTGGGTTGGAAATCATCATCCAAAAGAATATTGCTGGCTTTAATATCTCGATGAATGATGCACAAATGGAAGTCCTCGTGTAAATAGGAAAGTCCCCTTGCTATCCCAAGAATTATATCAAATCGTTGCTTCCAGCTGAGAGAGCCTTTTTTATCACCTGTTTTCCAGAGTAAAACAAAACTCTAATTTTCTCAAGATAATTCTTATCAGATATGGTATTTGTTGTAAGCAACTTCTAAGTCCTAACTCCTAACATGTGATCTCGTCAAATTTACAGGTAGCCATTTTTTTTTATCTTTTGCTAGCGCAAATTGTACGCGCAAAATTTAACTTACCATATAAGAAGTTATCAAGGCTGCTGTTTGCCATGTATTCGTACACGAGAAGTAGTTCTGGTCCATTGCTGCAGCATCCAAGAAGTCGGATGAGATTCCTGTGATGAACATTACTGATGATCTTAACTTCCTTTTCAAACTCCTCCTTTGCCCTGTGAGACTGGCTTATAGCTAGTTTCTTGACAGCAACTACTCTCTCATTCTTTAAAACACCCTGTTTAATGACACAATAACTAAATATCAGCCATGACAGGTCAATGATTCAGCTGAAAATCATATGTGGATCTCGTAATTTATTAATTTTCCATGAAAAATAAAGGAGGAGAAGAAGTTTTCTTCTTTTCTTTTTTCACACTTCACAACCAGCAATTTCTCAGCCATTTCATCTTAAACGATGTAAAATCTTGAATCCATGACAGTCTAACTTCCGTAGAACAGGACTGTTATGCTAATTGTTTCATTATTATTATTATTATTTCTTGAAATCTGTAATTTCTCTCTACTCCACCTTGTACACTTCACCAAAACCTCCTTCTCCAAGTCTGTATTCCTCACTGAAATTTTTTGTTGCCGATTTCAAATCCTTGAAGCTGTAATTCACTGGACCTCGTAATTCAGTCGCCCCTAAAATGTCACCTTCTACAGAAAAAATCAAGCAGAATTTCTTAATAATGTGTAAACATCAGTGACCCAAAAATGTGGAATTCTCTAACATGGTTAAGAAGGGGAATCATTTCGACATATAGCAGATAACTATTCTCTAACATGGTTAAAAAGAGGAATCATTTCGACATATAGCAGATAACTAGTTAAAGAAAAATTATTCACCATAGTTTTTCACAGTGCTTTACCTCTAGGAGCTGCCTTTGGTTTTCTATATAATTTAAACCACAGAAACAGTATTGCAGTAGCAAGTAACAGAAGACCCATGCCTCCAACAAGCCCTGCAATAAGGACTTTCTTTTTGCTTGAACTTCCTGCCAGAATATGGGATCAAATATGAGGCTTAAACTTCCTATAGTCTGTAATTCAGGGAGTTATAACATTCGAAATAAGATTTGCCCTCGAATTCTTATAAAAGACAGCAACCTGAGAAATGTTCAAGATTTGTCTACAAAACAATGAGCCGAAAAAACCTACATGTACTAGTCTACCTGATATCTGAGCTTGCACTGTGGCTTTATAATTAGGAAATTATTATCGGATAGTATGTCCAGGCATCAAGAATCCCATCCCTATATTTAAAATTTATCGCCAATGTGGTCTAAATTCACTCTAGAAGGTTAATTAATTGAAAAAACTGGCATAAAGAGTCCTTCCATACAAAGACATCTACGATCAAAGGGCCGAATGGCTACAAACTAGTAAAACACTGGAAGTCTGGAAATAGAAAGCTTACCATTTCTCAAGAAGGGCTTGAGATCCGTTAGTTGGTTATCTGCGAAGAAAGGCGTGTCTGAATACCTCAAGAAACACCCAACATTGATGGACCTGCCATCAGCATCAGGGAAACATGTCTGCAAGTCAGCATAAGCCACTGTTAAGCACTCTTGGCAACCAGCCTTGCTGATGGTTTCAACACATTGTGTCACTCCATAAACCACTGAATTCGCACCAACCACTTCCTTCTTACTTGTTGCAAAGAAACCTGATATCTTCGGCGAGGCAATTTTAAGATCTGATAACAGACTTTCCACACTTGCTTGATAAGCAGGAGATGCAGTTTGATTCCCACAAGCCCCGTAGTGACCATCCTGAGTGCTTTGATCGTAGAAACTTGTGCTCTCATACCTTAACGACAACGAAGGCAAAGAACACAAGACTAATTAATTAATTATCTCTGTTACGGGGATACATATCCACCTATAAACTCGATAACCTGTTACTCAGTTACAAATGTTATGCTTGTTAATAGGTGAATTGTCAATTTTTGTTTGAGTTAATACTTGATTTCTCATATTTGTTTTGCGCCTGTACGTTATTAGAAAGGCAAAGTCTAAATATTAAGTTCATAAATTCATTCCTAACTTGGTCAATTACAATTCTCAGTTGCAAAAGTATAAATACGACCTAAAAAATTTGTGAAAAATTAAAGCGCCAGTCAGTACCTGAGGAAGCAGCCATCATAGATAACTCGAGCGCCATTGATGCCGGCAGAGCAGTTGCGGATTTGTTTAGCAGCAATAGCAAAGCACGCGACACAATCTGCCGTTGACAAGTATTTCCTGCACTGAACCATGGCGAAGACTGGTGCTGTACCCCTTGCTTGCTCTGCAGTTGCAAAATATTTACTGCTGTTCAGTTGTGCTCCAAGATCCAACAGTGTAGAATTGAGGTTATTTGTGAATTCCGGAACATCGTCAACCTTGTATTGACTGCAACCTGCACTTAACAGATTGGCTTGTGGGTCTGAAAAGGCCCCCGTGATCGCCACCATCCACCACACCACTATAAACAACATATATTTTTGGATTGTCTCTTACTCTATCTCCATCCCCCAGTGATTGAAGGTGAAATTCGATGCCAAGCTAATCAATATAGTGTAAAATCACTTGCTTGTTAAGATATTTTCATCCTGGCGCCAGAGAATACAGATGCATGCTATCACTTTACTGACCAAACCTAAAACAAAACACTGGTTTCTTGAAAATCTGCTGGACCATGCGCAACCTCAGCACACAGAGTTGCATCCAACAACATTTGACCTTCTAATAAAGAACAGAAGGCATAATAACATCTGGCTTCTTATAAAGAGCAAATTGGACTTCCTTTGATTTGTTAAATAAGAGTGTGGAAAAATTCAATATTAGCTATCAACCACTTCTTACAGGATAAGTTACCCTGAAGGAATTTTAGATGGGCCAAATTACGGATCAGCCTTTTGAAACATCTGGTGCAGCAATGCTTAGGATGATTTATTTGACGGTGGAGGGTAGGTTTAATTTAATGTTAGCTATCAACCATATCTTTAGATGTTTGATTTTGACATGCAATATCTTGGAAAATGCATTTGGGGAAGGTAGAATAGAAATAAAAATAATAAAATATGATCACGCAGTCAAGCTGAATAAAAACATTTAATAAATAAAAAAATTATTTTTTTATTTACTTTACCCAATTTGTCTTTTTTACAACACGACAATCAAATTTGTATTCCTAAATTTTTCTTGAGCAAAACATCAACCTCGGATTGGAAGTCCATGGACAAGGTTGGCGCCGGCCAACTACGCTAATAAAGGAACTCTAGGGGCATGGACATCGTGGTCTTTTTAAAACACACGAGAATAAATTATTGATACGCTCTCCAGGCAGCCATTTCTTTATTAGTCAATTAATTAGTCAAGTTTACTATTAATTAAAATGTTAGATGATAATTTAACTTGGTCAGGTTTTAATTTTATTTTTTAATAATTATAAATTTAAATTTGTTTAAGATTACTGAAAATTTATATAATTATTAATTTTAAAACTTATGAGATTAATTAAAATATATATAACTGATATTTATATTAATTAAAAAAAATGATAGAAGGTATACAGTTGCCACACGGTGCTTGAGTTTTGCGCTCGTGGGTGTAAAGTATACCTCTTCCGGTGATCTTTAATGCAACTTTTCAGAAATTAGAAGAATAAAAACCAGCTCCATACGCTCTGAAACTTAAATAAAGTCAATACAAATGGATCACATGAAAAACAAATCACCATACCACTTGCAAATCAAAGGAAATCAAATATCCAGGCAAGAAGAAAAAGAAGTCAAAGGACTAAAATGTAAAAATTTATGGTAACTTTATATAAATAAATAAGCAGTATTTAGGCCTCTTAGTTTTATTTTATTATAAAATAACTTCTTAAAAATAATTGAATTGATTATAACATTGTGGCCGTAATTTAACTAAACTAGTTAATTAGTTGTTGTAATTTTAAAAATATATTTTTAATTTAAATTATCTTAAATCTATTTATAATTAAATACTTTCATCAATTTCATGTATTTTCAGTGAATTTATTTTATTTTTAAATTTTTGAAAAAAAATGTATTTAAGAATGGAAATTTGATTAGAGGAGAACGTATTTTAATTTGAAAAATATAAATCAGGAATGATCAATCAATGTTGATCAAAATATTATTTACTATTTTTTTAACATTACAATTACTTATTAATTAACTATCCACAAGCGGATCAAATTCCTTTTCCAATAAAAAAATTGAATAAGCAGCCTTTAGTACTATTTTTTTCCTTTTCTTTTTCACTTTTTGCATAGAAACAACCTAAATAAAAATAAAAAAAAACTTTATATATGCATCTAATTAAATAAATTGTAAACTTTCTATGTGAATGAAAAAATTAAATGATAATAACTAAAAATAAAATTAAAAAATAGATATAGATCAAGCTATTTGATCTTAAAACATGAGTCATTTGTCCGATTGTATTTAATAAATTTGTTTATTAAAAATATTATTTTTTATTTAATCAAACAATAATAAAAATAGATATACATGCGAAATCAATTAAACAAGATATGGTTTTTTTAAAACATGATTTAGCTTTTTTAATTAAAAAGATTATAAATCTAAATTCTCTACCAACCTAGTATTTTAAAAAAAATCAACAAAGATAATTTTAGAAGAAAAAATCCATGAGAAAAAATGTTGTAGCCACTAACAATGTTTTGTGAGAAAAACTACAATAATTTATCCAATAAAATCGAAAAAAGATAATTTAGAAAAAATCACAAAAAATCATTTATATAAATAATATAGCAATCCACAGTGTTGTGAGGAAAACAACAACGGTTTCCCTATATGATTTAGTTTTATTATAATTATAATTTTTAACCAACACAACATCTAAAAAAAATCAACAAAGATAATTTTGGAAAAACTCATATGGGACAACACTGCAACAATTCTCAGTGTTTAAAAAAAAATACAAAGTTAAATTATTAATTAACTTATTATAAAAAAAAAATGAAATTAACAAAGATAATTTTAGAAAAAAATATATAAAAAACACAAAAAAACCATGTCGGAAACGTTGTAACAATTCATATTTTTGTGACGAAAGCTATAATGTTTCCTATATGATTTAGTCTTATTTGTAAGGACTTGTAAGTATAATTTTCAACCAGATTAATATCAATAAAATAAAACTGATAAAGATAATTTTAAAAATATTATAAAAAAAAAACTATATGGAGAGATACTATAATAATTTATAGTGTTTTATGAGGAAAACTACAGTATTTTCCCTACATGATTAAACTTTATTATAAAGTTAAATTCTAACCAACTCAATATTAAAAAATAATCGACAAAGATAATTTAAAAAAAAATCATAAAAAAAACCTATGTGGAGAAACACTATAGTAATTACAAAACTAAATTCTTAATTGGTTTAATATTAAAAAAATAACATAGATAAATATAAATTTAAAAAATAAAAAAGTAAAATAGAAAAACCACGTGGAAAAACACCATACCAATCTATAATATATTAAAAAAAATTACAAAGAATTTTTTTTAACCAACTCAGTATAAAAAAATAAAATTGATAGAGATAATTTTTTTTTTAAAAAAAGAAGAGTAATACACTATAAGTGAATAAAAAAGTGAAAAAAGAGAGAATATCCTATGAATTATTATAATAATCCACAATGCAACAGGTATGGTGAACAGTGAATTCTTCGTACCCTTTAGTTTTATGTATAATAAGATAAAAAAAATAGTATTCAAGATTGCATGTATTATAAATATTATTTACAAATAAATAACTTTTATTTTTAAAAATAAAGTTTATGTATACAAGGCACGAGAAAACAAATCATGTATGAATCATAATAATATCCTAAAAAATTAAATACACATAAAATAATTAAAAATAAAAACTATTTAAAAAAAGTAAGATAAAAATAATAATACAGTAGAGATATTAATTAATGCATAAATTAAAACAATGATTTGAAACAGACATTAAAAGGTATCAATTAAAATAAAAATAAAATTAGAATAAAACAATAAAAAAAAGGCAACAATAGCCTAGGTGATGCAAGTGTGATTTAAATAAATAAAAAAAGCAAACAACTCGAGTTATAGCATTTATTGGATTTAAGATATTGGTTTGATTTTAATTAGATGATGAAAAAACAAATAATGATAATAAACTTAAGTAGTTTTTTTTTTTAAGAGATCACTATAACTTGGAGAGAGAAAAAAAAAACCTTTAGAAGTGTGAAACTAAATAAAAAAGAGACAAGCATAACTAGTTTGGGTCAATCTAAGGTAATGTGATAGATATGTAATCCGAATAACAAAAACGAGTCAATTAGGGTTAATTTATAGAACCTGTGGTTCAAATTATAAGATTATAATAACCTGATAAAAAAATTAAAGAAAACCATGAAATCAATATAAAAAAAATCAATGTTAAATGATAAAATTTAAAAAATAAGATAAGTAATATTTTTTATCCATATTAACTTTTCAAATTCATGACCTATATTATCAAACAAAAAACATAATACATAAAAAAAAATACAAAGCCTAATTCTCAGCAAATGAAACAATAAAAAAAAATATTAAATTGAAATAAAATTACAAAAAAAATCTAAAATAAAATGTGGTAATGAAATGAATGAGGGTGAAAATTAAAATAAAAGATAAACTAGAAGGCAACACAAAAGTTTCGATTTGAGGGTTAACATGGAAAAAAATAAAAAAAATAAGGATCAAATTGGATAAAACAATACACACAAAACTTGGATAAATTTTTTATAAAAGAACTAGGGAAAATTAGAAATAAAAAAATAAAAATTAAATTGAAAAAATAATATAAGATATATTTGAGTTAAATGACTAGATTGAAAATAAAAGAATTATAAAAAAATCAATAAAAAAATAAAAAAATAAAGATAAAAATTTAACAACAAAAATCCAAATGACCAACCTGTATTTCTTTTGGGGAGGATAGAGAAAATAAAAAAAGACTCTTATACAACAAGTTGCCCAATGCATACTAAAATATGTTGTTTTAGGAGGAAAAGAATGTACTGACACCTTAATTAAGGTGATAAAATGTTAGATTTGGCCACTAAAAATATTGCACCGTTTTCATAAGTGCTGTATGCACTGATAATTTTTAAAAATTAAATATTAACTAATAAATTAAAAAACCAAATTACCTAATGGTTATGAAGTTGATAAGAAAATCAATGTAAAATGAAAATAATGGCCTTGAACGCATAACTTATTTTTTCTTGAATTTAAAAGTAAAAAGGTTTTATTATATTTTTAAAAGAAAAAAAATAAAATAATCTGATCAATATATTTAATATTTTCTTGAATTAGAGAATGATTTAATTATTTTATTGTTTTAAAATTTTTTAAAAATAAATATTTAATTTTTAATGACTAATAAATTATAAGAAAAGATAAGATTAGCCCAACTAAAATAATTTTTTTTTAAATAGCCAAAAAGTAGTATCAATATAGCAATGACTACTTTTTTTTCCCCTGGATGTATAATGTTTTTGCCACGTTTATTAGAGATTTTGTAATTTTGACAAACTATGATGATTAAGTTGTCATTAACTCAAAATTAATCAATAAAAGAATGAAAAAGGGTCAAGAACAGACAAGTACGACGCGTGGAGGGTTCATCTACAAATAGACAACAAGAGAGGTTCAAAATCGACTTTCTTGCAACTTCTGTTCCTCGACTTCGACAGTTTCCTCTTCTGTCAGAATCTTCAAACTGATGGACTGAGACGAAACCCTCGAGCAAAGTGCTAGTTATACTTTCACAAAAATGGATCCTTTTCTACTTAATCAAAAACACACTCTAACAATCCTCAAAACCCACAAAAGATATAACTTTATCACTCATCTTCTAAATCCTGCTTCTAAATCTAGCTTTAGATGTCTCCAAACAATAGAAACCTCTCAAAACCCGTATAAAGAACCATTTTCTGCAGCAACAACCCTGCCTGATTCTTTATTGGTGGAGAAGATCATCTTCAATTTAAAGCATGGTAATGTAAATTCTCTGCTTTCTTATCAACTTCGCTTGGACGCATCAGTTGTTGTTGATGTTTTACGTCGTTGTAATGGTAATTTGCAACTTGGTCAAAGGTTTATTGATTCGTTAGTGCTAAATGGTTCAAACTTTAAGCATTCATCCGTTTCATTGAGTGCAATGGTTCATGTTTTTGTTCGTAGTAGAAGATTATCTGATGCACAAGCTTTGATTCTTAGAATGATTAGGAGAAGTGGGGTTTCGAGGGTTGAGGTTGTTGAGGCTTTGGTATCATCGATATGTGGCAATTGTGGGACTAATAATTTGGTTTTTGATTTGTTGATAAGAACTTATGTGCAAGCTAGGAAGTTAAGGGAAGGGACTGAGGCGTTTAGAATTTTGAGGAGTAAAGGGTATTTGGTGTCTATAAATGCTTGCAATAGTCTTCTTGGAGGGTTAGTGAAGATAGACTGGGTTGAATTGGCATGGGAAGTGCATAGGGAAGTTGTTAGAAGTGGGATTGAATTGAATGTTTATACATTAAACATTATGGTCAATGCTTTGTGTAAAGATGGTAAATTTGATGATGTCAAGTCATTTTTAAGTGAGATGGAGGGACAAGGGGTTTATGCAGATATGGTGACTTGCAACACTTTAATTGGTGCATATTGTCGTGAAGGACTTTTAGAAGAAGCTTTTGAGATAATGAACTCTATGGCAGATAAAGGTTTGAAACCGAGTCTTTTTACATATAATGCTATTATAAATGGTCTGTGTAAAAAGGGAAGATATGCTAGAGCAAAGGGAATTTTGATTGAGATGCTGAACATTGGGTTGAGTCCTGATACCACAACGTATAACACATTGCTTGTTGAGAGCTGCAGAAGAGACAATTTTTCTGAAGCCAAAGAAATTTTTGGTGAAATGTTACGTCAGGGTGTTGTTCCTGATTTAGTAAGCTTTAGTTCCCTTATTGCAGTTTTTTCAAGGAACAGACACCTTGATCAGGCATTGGTGTACTTTAGAGATATGAAGAAATTTGGTTTGGTTCCAGATAATGTGATTTACACTGTTCTTATGCATGGTTATTGTAGAAATGGCAATATGTTGGAGGCATTGAAGATACGGGATGAAATGCTGGAGCAGGGTTGTGTCTTGGATGTGGTTGCATACAATACTATATTAAACGGGTTGTGCAAAGAAAAGATGCTCACAGATGCAGATAAGCTGTTCGATGAGATGGTGGAAAGGGGTGCACTCCCTGATTTTTACACTTTCACCACACTTATTCATGGCCATTGTCAGGACGGGAATATGACTAAAGCACTAAGCTTGTTTGGGACAATGACTCAAAGGAATATCAAACCAGATATCGTGGCATACAATACATTGATTGATGGGTTTTGCAAGGTGGGTGAAATGGAGAAAGCCAGTGAGTTATGGGATGGTATGATCTCTAGGAAGATTTTCCCCAACCACATTACATACGGCATATTAATAAACACGTATTGTAGCGTGGGCCATGTGTCTGAGGCCTTTAGATTGTGGGATGTGATGATTGAAAAGGGTATTAAACCCACCCTTGTCACTTGTAACACTGTTATAAAAGGCTACTGTCGGTCAGGTGATTCATTGAAGGCTGATGAGTTCTTGGGCAGGATGATTGCTAAAGGAGTTGCTCCTGATCATATTTCGTATAACACCCTTATTAATGGTTTTGTCAGAGAAGATAATATGGACAAAGCTTTTCTTTGGATTAATAAGATGGAAAAAGAAGGTCTGTTGCCTGATATTATCACGTATAATGTAGTTATGAATGGCTTCTGTAGGCAGGGTAGGATGCAGGAGGCTGAGCTGGTCTTACGGAAAATGATTGAGAAAGGGATAAATCCCGATAGGTCCACATACACAGCTTTGATAAATGGACACGTCACCCAGGACAACTTGAATGAGGCATTTCGATTCCATGATGAAATGCTTCGAAGAGGATTTGTCCCTGATGATGTTTTTTAATTTGATCACCATACTGCTGCCTCTCATTGTTGATAAAGGCCATGAACCCTGGACAACTTGAGAGTTCAGTTTCATGGTAAAATGCTGCTAAGCAGATCCATTCCAGCAGACAAATCCTTGTTATTCAGTTCTTACAGCCTTTGTACTTGCTGGACTCAGTTGTCTCTTTGCCAGGTGGGGTATCTTAACTCCTAACTCTATATTCTTCATTCTATTTTCTGCAATATTATATCACAACCCATGCCACTGAAGTCCATCATTTCTTTTGCATGTTCTTGGTAGAGATGCTCAGAGAGTTTAAAAAACAGAGGTTGATTTCATTTGTGTGAGGTGCTCCATTTTTGTTCAATCATAGATGCTCTTGACGAAGGTGAGGTTAAGTGGATTTGAATGGAAAAATATGTTGAGTTGATTTTGAGTGGTTTTGTAGTTTTCTTCCTTGCCCTCCACTGTGTCGCTAACTTCTTACCATAGTTTTTATGCCAATTTTTCTATTTCAGGTTTAAAGAGCCTTGTCTATCAACTGTGAGCAAGGGTGTTATCTAAACTCTTGGTGTTAAGTGTGAGCATAGCTGATAAATTCCATTAAAAAAACTATTATCTGCGGTGAATTCAGAGTTATGTGGATGAGAACAATGAATTTACCACTTTACCCTTAAAAAAAAGCCTTTTGGCTAGACTTTGAGGGCATGATTGTCTTTTTAATAGGGGCATTTTGGCATTTTTAATTGATAGAGGGCACGAGAGGTGTTTACTTAAAATTGCGTAAATTATCATAAATATCCTTAAAATTTATGTTGTTGAGGGGTAGATTTGTATTTTTATAAAGTGCATAGTAAATTAGCCAATTTAACCTATATACAAAAATACTTTGGTTCACTAGGAGTGGTGTTTTTATCTTATTATTTTTATTTGTATAATAAAAATACCTTTTTTTAAGGGTATTTTGGTATTTATGTTGTTGAGGGGTAGATTTGTATATTTTGGTTGGCTAGGAGTGGTGTTTTTATCTTATCATTTTTATTTGTACAATAAAAATACTTCCTTTTAAGGGTATTTCGGTTATTGCACTAGTAATTTTTATGTTATTGTTGGGTAGAGTGAGAATTAGTTTTATCTTTTAATAAATTAACAGGATTTAAAAAAAAGATTGTGTGTTTGGCGCGTGTTAATGCGTCGCCTGCTCTATTGTCTTCATGCATCATGTGCAGCTGTTTTCAGCAAGTAAAAATGCCATTTTATGGTGTCATTAGATTTGTCTTGATTTTTTTTTTTTATAAACATGTAGATAATAAAGTTTTGGTTTAGCTTTAATGACTTCAGCAAGTAAAAATGCCATTTTATGGTGTTATTAAATTTGTCTTGATTTTTTTTTTTTTATAAACATGATGTATGTAGATAATAAAGTTTTGGTTTAGTTGTAATGATTATTTTTTTTCTTTTTTTTCTCCCTTGATTCTTGTGCTCTACCAGACAAATTTTCAAATAGTCTTGTAACTTCTTTTTGTTTTTTATTTTGTTTGTGATTTTTTAATTGATATTTATTTTATTTTAAATAACTCATAAAAATCAAAATTTGTTTCTGTTTCAGTTTTATTTGATTTTTTTTCTTCTCTTTGTTTTTGATTTAATTGTCTATTTTTTTTTGATAATTTTTTATCTGAAATAATTTATGAAAATTGAATTTTTTTAAATTTCATTCTAATTTGATTTTTTAAATTTGTTTTATTTAGTTTTTTGTAAATTGTTATTTATGTCACCTAAGATAATTTTTACAGTGTAATATTTTGGGTGATTTTATCCTTGAGTATTTTTTTTCTTATTAAATTTTGTTTTTTTTATTTTAATTATTTTCTACTTTGCTATCTTTTTTTTTGCTTTTTAATTTTTTATATTTAATTTTATTTTAAAAAATTGAGTTGATTTGAATTTGAATTTTTTGATTAATTTCATTTTGAGATTTCCTTGATTTTATTTTGGAGAATTAACCCTCTTGATGTTTGCTAGGAGTTGTTTTTTTTTTTTTTATCATTCGTTTAACCTATTTTATTTTTTAAAATCTTATTTTTTGATATTTATTTTATTAGAGATTAAACTTTTTATATATATATATATTTTAATTTGGTTGGGTTATCTAGATTTATTTTTGATTCTGTTCTTTATTATATATGCTTTCTCAAAATAATTTGTTTTCTTGAATGATTGAATATTTAAGGATAACTTATTTTAATGTGATTTGTAAAGTTTGATAGAGCATTGTTTTAGCGAATCATATAGTTTTTTTCGATATCGTCTTTTCTTTGTATTATTTTATAATGAAGTTTGAAACAACTTAAAAGGTTTTTTTAGTTGTGGTTGAAGTCTATGGTGGTGTGATAATGGGTTTTTAACCATTTTTTTTTTTGGCCTCTTACAAGGATGATATCGATAACTCATTTTTAACTGTTTGTTTTCAACTCTTGTCTTCAATTTAAATTAGATTATTAAATTAATTGATATTAGATATAGTAAAGTTAATTACCTGAATATTCTTATTTTTTTCAATACACTATTGGCCCACGCACCTTCCAGTCTAGTGATTTGCTGTGAGACCCTGAAAAAAGCACACAGTAGTATAGCGAATACTCAAAAACCCTGGAGGTAATGCTAGGAATAGGGGTGCTAAGAGTCTGCGTTTACTTGCACTCCAGGAGATATGAAGGGTTGGCAAAGGTGGTTAAACCATTTGTCTCCATTTGCTTATGTTCTCTTTCATGACGAGTTCCTCGAAAGAGATGGGATTCCTGATTCAATTACTCAGGGATCTGTATCTGCCTATCTGGCCTCATCCTCCCCTTTATATGCTGTAACCAATCAAAATCTGGCCAAATCCTCCCTTTTTTTTTCTAAATGTGAAGTAATCTCACTCCATATTTACTGTGGTTCATAGACCTGTATTTGGTTTGCATCTTGAAAAGGTGACTCGCTATGACTTGAGTCCCATGAAACCGTTGTCTTCCACTTATTCTTTATCCCCTCGTGGAAATCCATTTGAAACATTACGCTATGAACCAAGAGGTTTTTTATTTTTTTGAGTCTGGCACTAAAAGCTTGTGGAAGATTTTCTGATCCTCTGTTAGCCAGAAGTTCTCTGTTTTTTTGGGCTCCGCCAGATATGAATTTCGAATTGATATCCAGTCTCCTTGGGCAGCCCAGAAAGCTCAGAGGCCCAAGAGAAAAGGGTCAGAATCCAAGGCCTCGCAACAGGGCTGATGCAAGAGGAGAAGAGGCGAGTGCGGGTGAAATCCAAGGCCTCGCAACAGGGCTGATGCCAGAGGCCCATTAGGCAGGCCTAGTAGCGTTTGTAAATTGCTTATTACATTTTCCACACGTTTGGGCGTTTGGAATACCAATGAGCTCAATCCCGTGTGCTCAGCCATTTGGAGTTTGGTGACTGAAAGGGTAAAAGCTCATTTCCTTTTTTCTCCAAGATAGCTTCTGATAAAGCTAAAGAATGAGGATACTTTTATTTTTTGGATGTTATTCTCACTTCAAGAATTATCAATCTCAATCCGTATTTATTTTTATTCATAGACCATATTAAATTCTAATCTTTAATATTATTGTTAAATATCTTATTTATTGGTAGATAGTATTAGGAAGCTCAAAAGAAAAAAAAAATCTTTAACAAGAAAAGAAATTTAGCATGACCAACTTTTTTATTTTAAAAAAACTAATTTGATGGTAGACAACGATTAAAAAATGAAGAAATCTAAATACCCTAGTTACAAAACAAGGCTCTATACCAAATTTCTAATTATAAATGTAATGCTCACATTAATATCATTATATATATATTTTTTAAAAATCTAATTATCATCACTTATAAAACTTATAATTACTTGTATTTTTGGCTATCTAATTAATAAAAGCAGATTATAAAGTATGATAAAGTGGAAATAACACTATATTTTTTATCGTGAAGTTGAAGATAGTTTTTTTATATTATTTGATCGAGGAAAAAAGGAAGAACAAGGCATTACCATAAAACTTCCACTAGATTACAAGTTTATAAGTATTGTGTTAACTAGTAAATTATAACCCTAACATAATGAACGTTTCAGCATTGCATAGTAAATGCCTTTTGCTCCTCTTTTACACGCTAAGAACAATCCATCACCTTACTAAAAAAAATCCATCTACCCTTTTAGAGCACCCTGAGGATAAATAGTTTTGTTTAATGACCTTATTTTCATTCCACACACGATGATAATGGGAGACCTTTTCCCTGTTCACCACTCCGTCCTTCCTTTTTATTACCGAGCAAGAGAGCTGTGCCGATGAAATTGAACATAGCACATGGTTTTATCGACATATGACTCCTCGCATCATGAAGGGTTGATATGGTCGGATTGTATCATAGAAATGTCAAAATCATCATTAGCCAGTCTCATCGTATATTTTTATAGCATGTTTTTTTAGCCGCAACACTCTAAAAGTCTAAGATCAATGAATCTCTCGTTGTACATTTTATAGCATGTTTTTAGCCGCAATTCGTTCTCGCAGAAAAGTCTAAGATCAATGAGTCCAATTTGCTTTGGACAAATCGATGTTTGATGCTTGTAGTTTCTATCCCACCAGTGTCATATTTTTTTTCTGGGCTGCTCGGAAACTCCTTTGCGACCTAAATAAAGAAAAAACCTCTATATTCTCTCTGATCATCATGATGACTAGAGAAGCACGATATGTTTTTTTTTTTTTTTGAAAAAATCATAGTGAGGGGTATTTTCAGATAGTTTGTGCGTTATTTGATATTGATTGTTTTTTTCCAAATAATTTTAAGAATCCACTTATTTCATCGACTTAGTGAATTTATTAAATTATAATTAATTTTAGCATTAAATCCTGAATTTAATAGGTAAAAAAAAGGGGGGGATATTTCCATAATTACCATGCCTATCTTACATTGAATTTCATCGTGCAAAAACGAACTGCTATGAATGGAAATTATGATTTACTGCTGAATAATAAATTGCTTAGGTAAAGGCATTGGTTCATCATACTTTAAAAACTTTCAAATACTCGTTTTTATACATGCCTGCCATGCCTTTACGGCTTAAATTAGATCATTGTGCATCGATATATATATATTCAACATCCCTTATCACCCCCTCAATTTGTAAAAAATGTTTATGTAGTCTGTTGATATTTTATAACTTAAATCATCATGATGCTTTTTAAAAATAATTTTTTTATTAAAAATATATTAAAATAATTTTATTTTTCATTTTAAAAATAAAATTTAACATTAAAATATCAAAACCATTAAAAAATATTAAAAAGAAATCATATTATCATTAGGAGGGTCAGAAACCACAACCCCAGTGATCACTTTCGTTTTTGTCTTTGTAATTGTTCAACGTGTAGATAGATATTGGCCCGATTAAATTGAAAAAAAAACCCTGATAAGGTTCTTAAGAATTAAATTGGACCCGCATTTAATTTTTTTTAAAACTAGATTAGTGTAAAATAAATAACCCCTTGAATTGAAGCATGAGGAATACAGTAGACACGTCTCTATTATATATTTCCGCTGGATACATATGTTCGATAGAGATGGCCATTTCTTCCTTCAACTATAAAAATCACACATGATCCTCTTCCAGCTCGTCTAAATATTTCAAGGATAAACACTGTCTGATGATGATGATGAACTGTGAGAAGGTACAGCTCTGCTTATATCATCGTTATGGACTTGTTAGCATGTTTTTCTGCTGTGTAGGACCCTCTGGTTGAATAATTCAATTGTATGGTTTAAAAAAATGCAATTGAGTGCCTGCCCTTTTGCCTTGAGACAAAGTTTACTAGTCTTTTTTTATTTAAAAAGAAAAAGATTGCTAAAGTCAAAATTATTAGTATAAGAGAGAATATTGTAAATGCTAATTGGTTAGGGTTTTGGTCAAGTTTGATCGTGGCCAAAGATGATTATCAAGATGTGAGGCGGTATGTATAGTTTTGCATGTCTTATTGTTATTGACTTGTAGCTGCATACTACGTGGTTCTATTGTATTGAGATTTGTGGTTTTTTAGGGAAAAAACAAAAACAATTGGATCCTTCACATTTAGAATTTGAGACAGTTTCCCTCCAATTTCACCGAAATCTTTGCTGAAGTCACAATTATTAACCTAACAAAGACACTTTGATACATGCTAGTTAGATGAACTTTTGATCAAGTTTGAATATGACTATATATTTTTTGTTCTTTAGCAGAAATAGTGATGGAACTAGATAGATTGGTGACCGGGATGACACCGAGGGCTTGATCAAAGTTTTTTTAAACCGGAAAAAAATTATTTTAGAAAATGTTTATGTTTTGAAAAAAGTAAAAGATATTTAATAATTCAGTTAAATCTTGATTAATTTGATAATATAATAAAAATATTACAAATAATATTGAATGGTAATATTAAAAAAAATAAGGTAATGATTAATTTGATAATATAATAAAAATATAAAGCAACATCAATAAAATAAAAATATTACAAATAATATTGAATGATAATATTAAAAAAAATAAGGTGAAAAAAATTTCAATTCTTATTAATTTTTCAAACGGTGACTGAGGTTATCATACAACTATATATATATATATAAAAACTACACATAAAATCTAAAATAAAAACATGTTATCACAGAGCACATTGAATTACGAAATATCAACACCCTATCTACAACTTGCAAGTTAACTTGTAATTGTGACCTAATAATAAAAATCAAAACAATGAGCAGCGATCTTGATAGTAACTTTACTTGTTTTAAATGTTAAAACAACTTTAAAACTTGCATGAACATTGGTAAATACCAATTTGGTTGACGTCACATGTCGCATTAATCAACATTAAAACTTGATTAATGACAATTGTAAGTTTCGTTGAGTTTCAAATAACTTGCTTAACATGTCTAATCTTTGAAGGGATCAACTCCGTTCAGTCGCCTAAACTGGCGAAGCACGCACGCAATTGATAATAGATAATTGGCACCACTCATTTCTCCATGGATGACAATGACGAGGATGGTCACCAACCAACCAACCTTTTTAGGCTCACAACGCCGAATGCTTAGCCCATCGAAGCCCTGCTGGGACCATGCTCTTGGACACCAATCGAATTTTAAACTTTAATGGTTCATATATTGGCGAACTAATTCCTCTCTGGTGATTTAATTTTTATTAATTTAATTAGTGAAAACCCGTAACGAGATTTGAACCCACGAAAGTCGTTGTTGAAATCTCGAAACCTTGTGAAATAATTTTTTTAATCCAAAAAATAATTTATTGGACAATGTATTAAATGATTTTATATCAATTTTCAATACATGCTTTCAAGTTATAATTCTTTACATTTGAGATTTGCAAAAACCTATCGTTATCTTGTATTTTACTTTTTAAAAATTGAATTAAAAGAAGCACGTGTAATGGGATTTGAATTCTTAGTTTGATTTTATATAAAAAAAATCATTTTAATTAAAAAACTTAAACTACCAAATCAGATCCTCAAATAATTTTATATTATATTTTTTTTATAACATGAAGTGTTTGGGTCAACTTACATACATTATGATTAATTTCCAAGTCCATTTAACACTTTACAAATCCAGTAAATAAGTAAAATATTAGGAAGATAATAGACATACATAGAGAGAATTGAACTCCAATGTAAAAAAAAAAACAAATCACTTCTCTCGTTAAGCCACAATCTAGAATACAATTTTATATTATTTTTTTAACATTATGTTAAGATTTTTTTTTTTAATCCTAGTTTAAGTTTAGAACAACATAAAAACGTTTTTTATAGTTATTAATTATTAATTCACAATTATCAATTTAAATCTTGGGATGAACACTTAAAAAATTATTAAATCTTTAAAATGCATCAACCTAATATATACAGGGGTGCAACTTTAAGATCATTCAAGGAAAAAAATTAACCTCGATTGAACCCAGTGATAGTTCATAGAACGAAAACTCCCAATGATATATGTCTGAGGGCAAGTATAATAAGCTTGACTTTTGGACTGCTATTTATATAATAAGACCAACCCCATCAATTTTATAAAGAAAGTCGTCTCCCGATAAAAAAAAAAATAATAAAAAAAAACTTGAATGCGTCACAAATGAGATATAAAGGTCAATTTTGTCGCCATTAATATTGCTAATATAAGCTCTTGAATCACGCTCCAACCTGCGACCTGTCACATGGGCAAGATTAGAAGAAAGAACAGGTCATATTAATATTTAAGAAGAATTCGTCTTCCATGGATGAATCCACGTGTTGTTCAAAGTTCAATCCACGTGTAGGATATTGACCACATTACCTTTTAGGTCCCATGAATGAACCTCGATGTTGGTAAATTACGTACACCGTATTCCGAACAAAAGACAAACGATGTCGGTGCATTCTTGAAACGACAACTTCAAAGTCTTGTCTCCCCACTAGATAATGAAAAAATGGGTGTAAATTCTAATTATCATACGGTGAATATTAGTATTATCAGCGTACGTAGCTGTTTTTAGGTGGACAACAGTGCACACATCTATGCGGCCTTATAAAGAAAATAAATAGTAGGAGTCTAGCATAATTTTAACTTAAGATTTCAGATTGATTTAGTATTTTCTTTATCGACGTATGTATGGAATTCTTAGGATATATTGTGTGTGCCAGACAACCAGACAAGTGTTTTTAAAAACAAAATCCTAACTAATTACTTCTCTCTCTCTCTCTCTCTCTCTATATATATATATATATATATATATATAGCATGAAAATGATTGTGCACACGATCTAGTTCAGATTAAAATTTTATTATTAATTTTATATAAAAAATTTTATAATTTATAATTGAGTTATTAAAAAATTTTAAAAATTTATATGAAGCCTTTAATATGATATTTTATCTTGGGTTAAAATTTCAAATTTTTTGAAGAAATTCAAAAATTTAATGAAAAATCACAATTTGATTAATTTTACTTTACTAGACGTAATTTTCAATCCGACTGTCAGATTGAGTTAAAATTTTATAAGGAATTTTAAAATATATTGAATAAAATATAATTAAAATTTTAAAATTAACGAAACTTGGTAGTGCTAACAAGAAAAAAGACTGTCAAATAAAAGTAAAACGACTCATTGAAAGTAAAATGATTATAGACTTACAAAGTCCAACTTATAAAACATTAATCTAAAAAAAAATCAAGTGAATAAAAAAGAAATTGAAAGAGAAAAAAATTTAATTATTTTGTTTTTTAGTTGACATGAGATTATTATTTTATCCCGGTTAAAGATTGTTATAATATCAATTTAGATTAAATTAGATGAATTATATTCAACAAAATATCGAAGGATATAACTTTAATAATATATTTATTTTTATTTTCACTTTAATTTTATATATTTTTAAATTTATTTTTTAATATTTTAGATAATGTATTTGAATTAAATCCTTAACTTCAAAAATTTATATATATTAATTAATAATTAATCTTAAAAAAATTTATATATTTATTTAATAGTCCATGAAATATTCAGGACTCTCTCTCTCTCTCTATATATATATATATATGTATATATTGCGCGCGTGCACCATACTATTGTTTTTAGGATTTCTTTGGCATATGCATACAAGTCTTCCGCTGTTTGAGTCTTCTAATTTTGTCAGTTAGGTGGATTCTCTAGTTTGAAATGGTGTGAATACAATTTTATCTTAAAAAAAAAACCTAATTAAGCCTACAATTGAAAGTCAAAATATCTTTTTTATCGGATAAATTTATTATAGCAAAATTAATTGCAGACAAAATGATCTAGATATGTTTTTTTTTTAATTTTATTATTTAATTAAATTATTTATCTTTGACTTGTTATTTTTTTACTTTTTTTTTTATTTGATTATTTTGAGAATGGATTAATAAAACTTAACCTGGATCATTTGACTCAAGTTATTGGTCCACTTAGACTTTTTTTTAATATTTTTTTATTGGATTTTAGTTTTTTTAATAGGTCATCTTTTTAAAATTCTTTTTTTTATCTTAGTTTCATTTCACGGGTTGTTAATTTATAAAGTTACCTCGAGCTGATTTGATATTTTCTTTGAAGTTTTATTTTTTATTTTTTTTATTTTTATTTTTGACATTAAGTTATTAAACTTTAAATTTAATAATTTTCTTTTATTTGTTTGGATTCTTTTGATCTCATCTTGAGTTGTGTTTTAGTTTATCTAACCTAGATGGTTTTAAATTATTGTTACTTAAATATTTTTTTTAATGTTGAAAATAACAGGCCACATCTATTAAATGGTGTGTGAAATCATAGAAATGACAAAACCCAGTTTCTTTGAACCTCTCTACTTAATTTCCGTTCTGTGTTCACGCTTTGGATTGGAACTCTATGCATGCAAAAATTACATCAAAAGTCAGTGAAGAAATTGCTCAAGATATTTTCAGAAAATCTGAGAACCGTACGTCAAAACAGCTTGATTTTTATCAAAGTCCTTTTATTTGCAATAAGAGCCATCCACGTCTTTATAAATTGTGACATGACATTAGATTAACCCCCAACCGTAAGGCATTCAGCTGACCTGATGAAGGATGTCGGCGGTAGAGTTAATAACCAGCGTTCCCAGTTTTTTCATTAATCTCAAGAGGCCCAGTCTTAATCGAACTGGCAAAAATTCTTCTTCATATTTCCTCAGAGGCGGAACTACCTTCGCACTTAAGCTAGCGTTAAGGGTGTGAAAGTTCACATTTTAGCTTTAAAGATTTTAAATTATACCCTTAAATCTAGACTTTCATAGCCTTTCATTTATTGTTTTATTTTTAGGATATATTATACTAATTTATTTTCAGTTTGTCATCCTGCAGCTTTAAGAACTCTAGTTATTCCGCACCTACAAGCACTTATGATAACGAGAGAGTTAAATAAACATTTTAGCAGAATGGGAGGAGCTGGCAGTAGATTCGAAATATACAATATTCATTTTCTTTTGTGGGATTCCGTCATCACTATATCTCATACATATTCATGTATAAATTAATTAATTCAACCTTTCATGCATGTGTTACTTGCGTACCTTTTCTTCTTCTTCTTTTTTTGTTCAATTTTAAGTTCTAGCCAGATACATAGTTGACCTTAGATGGTGCTGCATCTTCTACGAGTCTAGTTGTGAGACGTCAGTCAATCCACATGGCCATCACCTATAGAGCTCTCTACCTAGCTAGTTATGGCATGGGTGGCATATGCCCCTAGGTAAAGATATTTGTATATTATGATCCAACCGAAAACTTCATCATATGTATAAAGTGTTATAATTAAGATCGATGCCTAGAGTTAATGAAATGTTGTAATCGTCATATATTAATTAGATGGTTGCATCTGTGAGGCTAGATCATACCAGGAGGTCCAGGCAGGCCCTATGAAGAAAAAAAGTAGAGGTCACATGGTTATGGCTAATGAGTTTGACCATATACATCGTATTCACCGGACATTTACATAAATGATGAAAGGCATGGTCAGTGTTCAAAGTTCTTGTAGCTGGCAGGCAGACTAGCTAGGTCTAGCAAGATATCACGGAGTTTTTAACTTTAAGAGATTCATGTATATTTTAATGTCACTTTTTTACACATTACAACCAGGTTATAGCTTAGAGGTTAATTTGTTTGATGTCATTAATTGGGCTTAACATAAAATATATGTGTAATAAGGAAAATTAGTAAGAAGGCGAGGAGTTGTTACGATCTTTTGCATCTCTCTCTCTCTCTCTCTCACGACGAGGAACTTCTTCAAGAAAAACCCAAGTGAACGAACAAGTTTCTCACTTTTTATACAGTGTGAATTACTAATTTTTTGAACACACAGTAATTTGAACATCGTATAATCATAGTTCACATCCTTTCACTAGGTTAAATACGCACAAAAAGAGTCATGATCGATGAAAAAATAAATCCATTTCTTAATAAAGTTTTTCCATGTGCTCATTTTCATGCTATGAAAAGATAATTTCGCTCGTTCAAAATTATAAATATTTTTTTCTTTTCAAATAAAATCAATATAACAAGCGAAGAAACATATGAATGGGAGGTAATGTACCAATTACCTTATATATATATATAAAACACAGAAATACACACACATTCACACTTTCTAACTAGAAAATTGACTTTCTCACCAGTTTTGAGGCTATATGGTTTGTTTTTGTTAAAGTCGGCGTTAACTTCGCTGTTTAGGGTTGGCCAGGGTGACTTTTTGATGAGTTGTAATTAACGACAACGTCTTATGGAAGTTTAAAGACATCTCTTAAAGCAGAGACACACACAGAGTCTTATAGATGTTCAAAGCCGTCATGGCTGACCACCGACCCCATCAAAACCCCATAAAGAAACTAACCTAGACTTTCTCTAAGTCAATCCTAAATCTCCCCTTGTATATTTAACCCCTCCTCTCTCTTCTCCTTCCAAAAAACTAACAATCCAAGCTTCATTGGTTTCTCTCTGTCTCTCTTCAAATGGGAAATGCAGTGTCTCCATGTTTCCATCAAAGTTCAAGAGCTTCATTTGTGAAGCTAATCTTCTGGGAAGGAACCACAAGAATCTTAACAGGCAGCAGCAAACACATAGCTGGAGAGATCATGTTTGAGAATCCAGACATGATGATTTGCCATGCAGATTCTTTCTTCATTGGTCATCCTGTTCCATCCCTGGCCATTGATGACGAGCTCATGCCAGGCCAGACCTACTTTGTTCTTCCATTAGATCGCTTCGCATTCAATGTTTTGTCAGCCTCTTCTCTTGCAGCCTTCAGCGCTAGCCCTAAACGAACCCCTATTAATTTCGGGGAGTCTCCTTTCCAGTACATAAAGGGTGCGGACGGTAGGGTTTTGATTAAGGTTGTGCCGGAATTTATAGCAAGACTTGTAAATAAAGGTGGAGATCAAGATCAAACAGGTTCTAGTGGCCCTACTAATAGTTTTCTTTGTAGCACTCCAGAGTTGAAGAAGCATTATGAACAGCTGGTTGGGTCAAAAGAACAAACATGGTCACCTAAACTCGATACCATCTCAGAGTACAAAATAAGGTACTCTCCCTGCAGGTTCATAGGGTTGGAGTGGAAACAAAAAGAGAAGGCATAATTAATTTGTGTTCTTAGATCAGTTCCATGTAGCTAGAGTATGAAATTACTTAGAAGAAAGAGATGGATAAAAAATACATTAGTGATTGCCACGTCTAATACGAAACTAAAAAAATTATGTAGTTTTCTCCTAGTCATTTGATTATCAATTGTATATAAAATTATGTGATCAGATATAGTTGTGTTTATAGCAAGTACTTTTTGCCTCTTCAATATTGTGCTTGATTGTGACCTCATAATTTTCCAAGGAAAAAGCTTTTTACGCTCTCATTATGCCTGCATAGTATACATATCACGCTGGTTATTGGTTAAAAATATTAGATTAGTGTGTGAAGTCTTATTGATCGGCTTATTTATGAAAATTCATTCCATGGTTAATTAACACCTAGCTAGCAGTTGAAATTAAGGGAGAAAGAGTATTGGAAAATATTATGAAGGCTATATTGTATTATGTATAGGAAAATATTATGAAGGTTATATTGTATTATGTATAACACTCCCTTTATATATATATAGGGTTGTACATGATATTAACTATGTAGTATACTACATATGATTAGAAATCTATATAAGGTAAATACAAGATAAATATATATACATAATAACATTTCATAATATGCCCTCTCAAGTTGAAGGAGGAGAATCCATGTAAAGCTTGGATTGAAAATAAGTGAAGGACACATGAGGAAAAGGCTTGGTAAGCACATCAGCAAGTTGATTTTGGAAGGAGATGAACCAAACCACAATTTTCTTTTCAGCAACACGATCACGAACAAAGTAATAATTGACTTCAACATGCTTAGTGCGAGCATGAAAGATAGGATTAACATACAAGTAGGTAGCACCCAAATTATCACACTAAAGGACAGTCATAGGATTAGAGGAAAAATGAAGATCTGATAGCAGAGCCCAAATATATAAAATCTCAATAGTACAATTTGCAAAAG
This sequence comes from Populus euphratica, assembly GCF_000495115.2. Lineage (NCBI taxonomy): Eukaryota > Viridiplantae > Streptophyta > Magnoliopsida > Malpighiales > Salicaceae > Populus > Populus euphratica. The sequence goes on from NW_011499865.1 coordinate 1,301,772, forward strand.
TCTTATATTCTGCTTCAGTTAATGAACGCGCCACTGTGCGTTGTTTTCTAGACTTCCAAGAAATAGGTGTGCTGCCGAGATATACCAAGTAGCTATCGATGGATTTTTTGTCATCAAGACTACCAGCCTAATCAGCATCTCTAAAACCATGTAAGGAAAGAAAGGACTCCTAAGTGATGTGTAGACCATAAGATGTTATTCCTTAAAGGTACCAGACAATTCTTTTAACAAAAGACCAATGGTAATTGGTAGGGGAGTGCATAAACTGATAGACTTTATTTACGGCATAACAGATATTTGGGCAAGTAAAAATGAGATACTACAAAGCACCAATAATCTATCGGTAATGGGTAGGATCAAAGTATAGAGTATTTGAGGTCAGCAATAGCTTAAACAAGGATAAAGCAGGCGTGTCGACAACTTTACACGAAGATATATTGGCTTATTGAATGATATTGAGAGTATATTTATGCTGTAAGAGTATAAGTCCCATGACAGTTTTGGTGACTTCAATCCCTAAGAAATAATGCACAGAGCCTAAATCTCTTATTTTGAATTCAGAATTTAGTAAGGTAATCAAGTGGCATAGCAGAGTTGAATTGTTCCCAATAAGCAGAATGCCATCCACATACACAAGTAAGTAAATGAGATCATGGCCATTAGAGTAATAAATAGAGAGGTGTCAGCAATAAAGGCACGAAAACCAAGAGAAATGAGATAATCACTGAGTTTGGTATACCATACATGAGGAGCTTGTTTTAAGCCATAGATAGATTTATGCAGGTGACAAACATAAGATAATAGAGCATGGTGACAAAAACCAGGTGGTTGCTCCATATACACCTCTTCTTGAAGAATCCCATTCAAAAAGCATTGTAAACATCAAACTGATGAATAAACCACCCACAAGTCACAACAATAATAAATATTAACCTTACAGTTGTAGGCTTAACAACTGGATTAAAAGTCTCGAGGTAGTTTATTCCTTCTTGTTGAGTGAACCCTTTAGAACCAACGACTGTTAACAACATTCATAAAGGAACAATAAAGAACCAGAGTCCATATACCATTTGATTGCAAAGCCCAAATCTCATCTTGCATAGCTTGTTGCCATGTTGAATTTTTGAGAGATGTCTTTGAACGTGAAATGTTTATATTCAGGAGAAGAAGAACTCAGGGTAGTAGGGGACTGAACAGGACACACAGTAATAGAGGATTGAGACAAACTAAGATGCGTCTGTTTGAGCCGGTAAGGATGAAGTGTCATGTGGTGGTTGCGAGAGGAGTCAGTTGGAAAAGTTGAGGAACTATGAGAAACTTGATGAAGATTAAAATTAGATAAATCAACTACCAGATGCAAGGCAGGAGGAGAGCCGGAGGAAGAACTCGATATGGGGCTCTAAGAGGCCGAGAGGAAGCCG
>NW_011499865.1:1305603-1334750 GCF_000495115.2 Populus euphratica
CCCTTATATATATATATATATATATAAGGTTGTATATAATACTAGCCATGTAGTATACTACATATGATCAAAAACCTATATAAGGTAAATACAAGATGAATATACATACATAATAACATTGCATAATACTAGCTAGCAGTACGTTAAGGAATTCTATATTAAGTTCTAATTGTATTTTCTATTATATTTTGTTTTTTTTTTCTTATCTCATTTTCAATGAAATCATTTCATTTTCCTATAAATGATTATTCAACCTTTCAAGAGTCGTATGTGTGCGTGTGTGTGTGTGTATAAGTTTTAGGTCACCACTTACTTTTCTTTCTTTCTTTACAAAAAAGTGGAAACAGAATCAAAACCTGTTTAAAAGAGGAGAACATACATGGTACCAATTAAGCAACAATCACGTCTTTGTGTGGAAACAATGCTAGCTAGAACATCAATCTCATTAATTAAAAGTGAAGAAATTAGGAGAGATTAATTTGAATAGTTTATCTTTAAATCTCTATAGTATTAGTGAAGGTATGTCTTTTAAAACTGTTCATATATATACATTAAATTGGTGAGCAATGATATTTAGTTTATCATAACAAGACATGTTATACATAAAAAGTTTTCAAGAAAAGCCTAGAGTTTATACAAGTTTAAATCTATAAGCATATAAAAATATAACTAATAACAAACATGCCTTCATTGTAATAATAATAATACTAATAGAATACAAGCATACATACTAAACATGTATCAAATTTGCAACTGACACACACACACAAACACTTTAAAGTAATAAAAAAATTTGTTCTTTTTAAAGATCAATTTTTTGTCTTTAAAACTTTATTGCTCTTCACTTGTACAACTAAGATGCTTGCGACATGCCTCTTAAGATTCGAACAATACCCTTATGGTTTATATGCTCTTTTAAATAAGGTCTTCGAACAAAAGATTATGTAACTCAAATATATCTCAACAAGATAAACATAAGCTCTAGATTTGGAAGGAAAATCAACGTATAAAGAGGATAAGAGAAACACTAAAAATAAGATGCGGAAGAATGTGTAAAATATGAAAAAAAATACAATTTAGAAACTCTTCCTTCACCTCTTTTTTTATAGTGAATTCTGAAAGCTAAAAAGTTAAAGAATTAATAAGAATCAATCCCTATCATTATGAATCATTGATTAATTACCATCAACCATGAATTAAATCTAAAAAAACCAAGAGTTTTTTTTTAAAAAACAAAGGGTTATTTGAGATTAATTTCTCATTTTTTTTATAATTTGTTGATTTAAAACAAATTTTCATCAATCCCCTACATGAATGGAAATCGTCTCACCAATTTAAAATTAATTCAAAGATTTATTGAGATATACTGATTTGATAGGTTTCTACATTAAGACAAGTAACTTTTAGCTTTGAACTTTTCCTATTAGATTTACCCTGCTAAATAGTAAACATGATGCCTTAAACTATTTAACCTTTTAAGATAATAGTACTTATATAGTTCTGTACCTATATATTTCTTTTAGTTCTTACTGTTATATTCATTTTGGCACTGAATAACTCATGGATTCATGAGTACTTTAGAGAATTCAAACTTTATCAAAATTCTTAAAGAAACGACTACATCTCTCACTCATATAGATGATCTTTTATTAAAAGTATTATATTATACTCTGTTTGGTGTACCGAGATATGAAAATCATTAAGAGTTCAGCTTACTCTTTATCACATTATCGCTATCATTTATTTCATCATAGAAAAATGTAAAAAATAATAATTTGCTAGTGTTATCGATAATGTTATATGACTCACTTTTTTATTTGAATCTAGATCTTGGGATATCCAATTAGGTATGGTCACCTTCATTACAATCTTTCATCTTTTAAAGGATTTAAGCTCATTCCTCTTGATAAATTACACACAAAACCTCTCTTGAAACCTTTGGTTAACAAATCTATAATATGTTCCTTTAACTTTACATAGTTAGTAAAAATAATCTCATTCAAAAGCAAATGTTTAAAGGTATAATGTCTATGACGTATATGTTTAGACTTCTCATTATACATATTACTTTGTGCCATTTCAATTGTTGACTAATTATTGCAATGAATATAAATAGTTGACACTAATTTTGGCCAATATAGAATATCCTCTAAGAAACTTCAAATCCATTTAGCTTTCTTTTCAGCTTTATCAAGAGCAATAAACTCTAATTTCATCATGGATCTAGCAATACATGCATGTTTGTTTGGAAGATTTTCTTAGCATAGTTGCTCTACTAAGTATGAAGACATACCACTTATGGATTTTAAAATCATAGTGTCAGATATCCAATTAGCATCATTATACCCTTCTAATACTATTAGGTAATTGGTATAATGTAGCCCATTATCCAAGGAGTACCTCAAATAGTTGAATGCCCTTTTTATTGCATTCAACTGATCCATACTTGGATTACTTGTAAATCTATTTAATTTACTATCTAAGCAAACAATATTAAACCTTGTGCAATTTATAACATATATTAGGCTTCCAATTATTCTAGAATATTTCAATTGATTTATTTCCTTAACTTTATTCTTGGACAAATATATATTTATATCAATTGGTGTTTTGTTTGTTCTATTATCATCTTTAAAAACCTTATTGAGAACTTTCTCAACATAATGAGATTGAAATAATATTAATCTATTAGATATCTTAAATTTTTCTTATTCCTAGGATGACATTTGAAACACCTAAAATCTTTCATGTTAAACTTTTTAGTTAATATTTTTCTTAATAGACTTGATCATATGACCATTGTTACCTAAAATTAGCATGTCATCCATATAGAGACTTGTATATTCCTAGGATGACATTTGAAACACCTATATCTTTCATGTTAAACTTTTTAGTTAACATTTTTCTTAATAGACTTGCAATGACATAACCTTTATATATGTTTTTTACATAAATACATTTATCAACTTCATTGATTTTGAATTTGTTTGACAATATAACCTTGCCAAATTTTTGATGCTATTGTCTGGGTGCGTGTTTCAAACCATATATAATAATTTAACAAACTTATAAACTTTATTTTCTTGTCTTTTAATAATAAACATCGCGGGTTATTCCATATAAACCTTCTCTTTAATGTTACCATTTAAGAAAAATATTTACATTCTTTTGATGCATTTGAAGCTTATTAATAGTCGCAATGATTATTAATATTCGTAGGAAAGTTATTCTCGACACAAGTAAATATGTTTCAAAATAGTTTACACCTTTTTGTTGTCTAAAACTTGTAACAACAAGTCTAGCTCTATATTTATCAATAGTGCCATCAGCTTTGACAATGATTACATTTTTTTTTTATGTATTTCAAGTTTATTAATAGTTGCAATGATAATTAATGTTTGTATGAAAGTTATTCTCGACACAAGTAAATATGTTTCAAAATAGTCTACACCTTTTTGTTGTCTAAAACTTGTAATAACAAGTCTAGCTTTATATTTATCAATAATGCCATCAACTTTTATTTTTCTTTTAAAGACTCACTTATAGCCTAATGATTTACTTTTATGAGGAAGATCCATGAGTTCTAATGTATGATTATTCATAATAGATTCAATTTTATTGTTGATTTTTTATTCTAATAAGAAGCTTCTAGACATGACATTGCCTTAGAGTAGGTTCAATATTAGTTTTTTAATAAGTATGTTAAAGAATTAGGACCAAATGTTTCGATCGTTTTTGCCCCTTTTCTTTTTATAAGCTCAACTTTATTATCTTTTGATTAATGATGATTACTTGAAATAGTCTTAATCGTTCTCTTAAGTAGATGAATTTCTCGTACTTTATTCCATGAAAACACATCCCAAATAATATAACATTTCTTGATTCCATAATAGTTTTAGGATGAATATCATCAATACTCAACTTATTTACAAGAAATCAATATGCACTGCTATTATATGCATATTTGATAAATACACAATACATAGTCTTATATCTTATCTTAAACCTTTTAGGATAAGTTAAGCTACATTTACAAGACACCCCAATATTTTGAGTTATTTTTAGGAAAATATTCTATCTTTTCACTGTTTATATGGTGTCTTATCTAACTTTTTATGGGGCACTTTATTAAATATATAATTGGCAACTATAATTGCATCCCCTTACAACTTCTGAGGTGCTTTCAAAAATTATCAACATAACATTCATTATTATTTTTTAATGTCTAGTTTTTACATTCTGTAATGATGTTTTTTATGGTGAATAAGGAGCAATAATTTAATGGATAACACTATTTTAGGAATAAAATTCATCAATTAATGCTTTGTATTCTCTATATTCATTATTTTTTATTATCTTTATCTTTTTGTTAAGTTGATTTTCAACTTCATTCTTGTAGTATTTAAATATTTTAAGAGCTTCATCTTTGCTCATATGCCAAGAGTATAACAATATCTTATAATCATCTATAAAAATAATGTTATACTTGTTTCCACCTCTAGTTTGCATAAACTTTGAATCACCAATATCTGAGTGGTTTAAGTCTAGAGATTCACAACTCGTTTTAATTGTTTGAAAAAAAGATTTTGAGTGGTTTAAGTCTAGAGATTCACAACTTGTTTTAATTGTTTGAAATTTTTTTTATATAAATTTTGATTCTACATAAATTTTAAACATATGATTTTTCTTAAAAATCATACTTGATAATAATTCATGATTTATTAACTTTTACATAAATTATAATTCACATGACATAACCTGTCATATCATATATCTTAATACTCAAGCAAATAAAAAGAAGAGGCATTCTTACTTTTGTTCTAATCATTGGTTACAATGATCATTACATTCATTTTAAAGAGGCTATTACACATATATCCCTTTTTTAAAAGCATATCACTTTAAAATATTATAAATCTATCACTTTAAAAAACCATCTTAAAACTATTTTTTCTTAGCAATGAGTTGGACATTTAGATCTTTCTAATGTCAGCAACAAGCAATACATTATTGATAGTGAGAAGTTTTCAAAAGATCATTTTCAGTATCACCTTTCTAACACCTAGTAACTTAAAGGTTGATGAGTTTCTCATGTATAGGTTTTATCCATCCACTTCTAGAGCACCAATGTCAACCTACCATTACTTAGGATTATTGATAAGGTTGACTTAAAAAACAAAACAAGATATGATCATTTCTAAGAATTCATTAGTAAGGTGATCAACCTCGATGACTTTGGCTTAGAAAATCAATTTTGTAAGGTTTCTTTACTTACCCTTATTTTTGTAATCTTTAGCTAGATGTCTAGTCTTGTTGCAGATAAAACACTTGTCATCTAAATGTTTAAAAATTCCTTTACTTTTTACAACAAGCTTCTTTTGATTTTTGTTATGAGACCTTACTACTTGTTTCACAACATTTGGTTTTAGGGCATTAAAAAGTTGATTATCTTATTTAATAACTTATTGTCCTTTTCTACCCCTAACCTCAAAATAAGATCTTCAATTCTCATCTTCTTATGCTTATGCTTAAAATGGTTATTCAAGTCATTCCAAGATGATATCAATATTTTGATGATTGTAACCACTTGAAAGGACTCATTTAGAGACATACCTTTAATATGTATACCATACAAGGTGAGTTAAAACTCTTGAACTAGACTCATTATTATCATTGAATCAACTATATTGAAATCTAAAAATTCACTGACTATAAATTTCTTTATAATGTCATCTTTAATTTTGTACTTTTTGTCTAAACCTTTCTATAGTGTTATAACACTATTGATTGAACTATACACATCATATAATATATTTTCTAACTCATTCAAAATGTAGTTCTTGCATAAAATCAATATGATTCCATGTAACCACATTCATCATAATTATTAGGTCAGATTCATTTTCTGATAATTTTAATGCTTTCTCAGTTAAGAACTTTGTCAAGTTCAAGGTAGTCAAATAGAATAACATCTTTTGTTGTTACTTCTTAAAGTTTAATCCGTTAAATGTTTTAGGTTTCTCACCGTACACCACAAAAGGTGACAATGGAACCTTTATTACTAAAGTAATACTTGTACAAGCAGCATTGGTTAACACAACCAAATCTTGAGTTGAGGACATAATATAATCTATAAGAAAATAGCTAATAATATTTATAAATAAATATTTTGGCTTCATAATAAGCAAGTAATAAAATAAAAACTTTGAAAGAGCAATTTTTTTCTTTTAAAAAATCTAAATTATACAAAATAAAACTAACAATCATTTTTTTTCTTGGGATACTATGTTAAACCATAATTTGTTCACTGAGATTTATTTAATTATTATTATTTCAATTATGAACTATACTGTATATAAAAATAATATCGTGTGAATAATACTTTCATTAAGTAAGTTCACAGGAAAAATTAAAGGGGTCACAAACAGTCCCACTTAAAACCTATTTTTCTTATATAATTTTTTAAACCATATCTATCCACTGCACTAACTTTATGTATATATGAATAATAATGTATATGTGAACAAAACCGATTAGTTAATTGTGATGTTAATCTTATAGAGTATAAGTAAGATAACATAAACTACTGTAAACAAATAAATATTCACTTATTGGCAAATATAAATCAATAAGATATATAATGTGCATCAAGCCATCCAAATAGCATGAAAGTAATTTTAGAAGATAAATTATAACTTTAAATCAAAGATATACAACAGCCTTATACAATTAAACAAAAAGAAAAAAAATCATAACAAGCCAAAATGTTATAGATTAAATTGTGTGTGTGTGTGTGTGTGTGTGTGAGAGAGAGAGAGAGAGAGAGAGAGAGAGAGAGAGAGAGAGAGAGAGAGAGAGAGAGAGAATATAACATCTTAAAATGAAGTTAAATAATAACTTAAAATTTTAAAGATGCTAAAAACCTTTTTCACAATTAATCTATATAATTATTTTTCATTATTTTTTTCTTTCCATAAGATAAACTATATAAATTCTAATAAATCAAAATAAAACCTTAAGAAAGTTTGTACGTGTGTCTATGTGTGTGTATTAGACTAGTGAGCAATTATATTTAGTTTATCATAACAAGACAGCACATGCTAAACATAAAAAAGTATTCAAAGAAAGCCTAGAGTGCATATAAGTTTAAATTTATAAGCATACAAAAACAAAAGTAATGGTAAACATGCTTTCAACACAAAAACAATAATATAATACTAGCATGCATACTAAACATATATCAAATTTATGATTGACATATATATTAAAAAAAAACCTAGTATGCACACTAAAAATAAGATTAATTATGCTTAAATTAAAATAAGAAGTGTACTTACTCGTTGAATTACTTTAAATTAATGAATCTTTTATCCTTAAGGTTTTATTTCTCATCACTTGTGCAACTAGAATGCTTATAAATGTCTTTCAAGATTCCAACAACAACATTATGGTTTAGATGTATGTTTAAACAAGGTCTTTGAACAAAAGAGTATGTAACTTAAATATCTCTCAAGAAGATAAGCCTAAGCTCTAGGTTTGAGAGAAAAATCGAAGAATGAAAAGGATAAGAGTAACACTAAAAATAAGGTGAGGAAGTGTGTGTAAAATTTGAAAAAAAAAATACAAGCTAGAAACTCTTCTTTCACTCCCTCTTTTTCTAATGAATTCTAAAAGCTAAAAGGTTGAAGAATTAATTCTCATTATTATGGACCATTGATTGACCACCATAAATTAAAAATTAGATATAAAAAAACCAAGAGTTTTTTTAGTGGCAAAACCAAGGGTTCTTTAACATTAGTTTCTCATTCACTTATAATTTGCTTATTTAAAAAAATTACCAACATATCTAATCGATCTTGTGATTAAAAGTGTTGTTATACATAAACCTATATAAGTGTTTTACACTATTTAATAATTAGGCTATCCAACATATTCTAGGAAACTAAATTGTTACATTTCTCTTAATGTAATCTATTTTGATTCATTCGTAAAAGAAGAAGAAGAAATTTTATATCAGCTATAGCTGAATGTGAATAGACTTGCAAAGTAATTAATTATGTTGTGTTTTCTCTTTCTATTATAGTAGGAGCTAGAATCTTTTAATTTTTGTTTTATTTTAGCTCATGAAATTGTTTATCCTCCTTCCTAATTAATTATAGCTACCTTGAGGAATGCATTTCTTAAATATCTTGTTGTGATTCGTAAAACCTGTGGGGAGATTTCACTACCTTCCCCTAAAAGGTAGATGTTATACCCTATAAGTTAAGAAGGAAGTTTTAATTTTCAATATCTTTAATAATTAGTTTTTATGAGTCAAAGGTATTTTTATTTCTTTAGATTTTAAAAGTTATTGTTTTCCTTGTTTTTCTTAATCAAGAATTATCTACCAATGTTTTAAATAGATTCCTTCTCTATTATGTTACATAATTAGATAAAAAAAAAGTCTTGGTGGTATTGAGCTGCAACTCTACCAATTGGTTTTAAACACAAATTTTTTTATTTATTTATCTTGTTTCTGTTATTATTTTCTAATAGATTCGACATCAAAGCCTTTCTTAAATGGCTTCTTCATCAAGGATTTCTATTTTTACATATACAATAACTTAGATTTCTATTTTTGATGAAAAGATTTATGATTATTGGAGTTTTTAAATGGAGACAAACTTCATTTCACGAGATTTATGGAGTTTAGTGGATGAAGGATATGAAAAACCACCACAAATAAGAACTGTTTCATTATGGAAAAAAATAATGAGAAAGAATACATGCAAAATATCCAAACTAATGCAATAACGTTGAAGATAATCCAGTAACGAGTGAACAAATCCATCTATCCTATATTTTTCTTTATTAAAAAGACAAGAGATGCATGAGAAATTCTGAAGAACAAGTTTTAAGGATTTTGGAAAGCTATCTCCATAAAATTGCAAAATTTATGGAGATAAATATAAAATCTTATAATGAAAGCTAATAAACCTATCAAAGAGTTTTCTTTAAGAGCCACTAAAGTTATCAACCAAATAAAGAGTTATGGTGATAATGTTTTTGATAAGAAAGTATAGAAAAAATTCTTAGAATTTTACCACAGAAATTTGAGCATATAGTTGTTGTCATTAAAGAAATGAAAGACTCGTGAGGACTTGCAATTATGAATTGATGGGATCTCTTGAAGCATATGAGAACGAGGTGAATATGTCTGACAAACAACCATTAAAGTAGGTTTTTCATACGGAAACTAATTTGTTTAAAAAGATGATATCAATATTTCAACAATCTTTCTATTATAGTAGGAGCTAGAATCTTTTAATTTTTGTTTTATTTTAGCTCATGAAATTGTTTATCCTCCTTCCTAATTAATTATAGCTACCTTGACCCCCAACACACCATGGAAGTGATTAGATCGCAAAATGAAAACCTTTAGTTCTTCGAGCGCTCCCAGCCAAGAGGGGAAGCACAATTTGGTTGTTTCCTGGAATTTGAAACTCCAGCCTTGCAGAGTTGGCCAATGATCTCGGTATCTTCCTCTCAAACTGATTGTTGTCTAACAAGCATCTTTAAGTTGCAACTACCTGCCTGTGTCCGAGGAATCTTGCCGTGAAACTTGTTCCTTCCTGGGTGCTCAGCAGTTCAAGAGAAGCACCAAAATTTTCCAAACAATGAGGAAGCTTGCTCCTCAAGCTGTTGTTGAACAAATCAATGGCATGAAGAGAATTTAGACTACAAATGAGTGTTGAAATTTCCCCCAATCAAATTGTTGTCTGAGAATAAATGGATTTTGGTTGACGGTGACAGCACCCGAAGTGATCCCTGCAACATGTTGAATCTTATTAGGTCCAAAATCCTACTCGAGACCATGGAATCACAGGTGGATGTAGATCAAAACCTGTGAGAAAGTCTTTAGAAAGATCCACCAGCTCCAATGTATCTTTAGTTGTGTCAAAAAACCACTTCGGTATTTGGCCGTGAATTTTTTGGAGGATAAGTCCAGCCACCGCAGCATATCTTTGATCACAGCATATCTTTGGAGGATAAGTCCAGCCAGCCACGTCGGTATTTGCCACAATGATAAAATCAAGACCATCGTTTAACATCCGTAAAAATCAACGATCTGCTGTGCTCGTTGAAAAATGTGGTTTGAGTATTTACCGTTCTGCCGGGTATCCTTGCCTAACAGTAATTTCTTCTTATTACATTATTTGTGGTGACAATTAAGCTGTCAAAATCCAAAGCGCCTCCCTATTTTGTCGTGGGTGGGCTAAAAGCCCAAGATTGAAATAGAACGGGCCCAAACATGCCGAAAGTGGTGCCCCCTCTCTCTTCTTCCACTGTTCTTTTTTTTTTTTTTTTTTTAACAAGTTCGAGTGATACAATAATAACTCGAAAAATGAAAAATATGCCTTTAAAGATTTATTTCAATATAGGCCCAATTAAGGCTTTAAATGTACAAATCTAAACCGTATGTATGACAATCATAACCTAATAAAGTGAGCCCAGGACTGTTTCTCGGCCCGTTGCACCCTTGGGCCTGTGGTATGGTGTCTGAACAGGAAAGCGACGGTAGAAAGATGTAAAATATTTTTTAATAAACTAGATTATGACATTATATTAAGATAGACTTTCGTAAATCGTGGGATGGAAGTTTCTTTCTTACACGAAACTCTCACCACATTTTATTCCCATAAAATTCATCAATTACACCTCATTTGCTTATGTCCATGAGAAAATAGAAGAGAATAAAAAAAAAAATGGTTGGAAATGTGGTTTTCTGAAAAAAAAAAAAAAGAAAAAATTTTTTTTTTTAATTATTTTAAATAAAATAGATCCAAAAGACTAAGTATAATGAAGATAGCAACATATAAAAGTATAAGGCAGAACTTGTTGTAAAAGACTATTCATAGTAGTTTGGAATGAACTTTATATAAACATTTGCATTAGTTGCTAGAATGGAAATCATTAAAATTGTTCTTGTTTTAATAGCATAATTACAATTACAAGTTTTTCAACTTGACACCAAACCAACTTTCCTCAATATAGAATTGTAAGAAGATGTTTATATGAAGCAGCATCCAAGTTATGTGATGAAAAGAAAAGAAAATAAGGTTTATACACTTTATAAAGCTCTTTATAGTTGCATGGAAAAACAAGATTGATTTATATTTTCATCCAAATAATTTTGAAAGATTTTAATCTAAGCCATTACTTAATATGAAGAAAAAAAGAGCAGATTTTTTTTATAGATTACCTTTATATCGATGATCTAATATACATAGGTTCTAATACAGATATGATTATGAAATTTAAGAAACTAATGATGAAAGAGTATAAGATGTCAGATGTAAGGTTAATAAGCTATTTCCTTGGTGTTTAGGCTAAGCAATCATCGAGAGAGATTTTTATTTCTCAATAGAAATATATCAGAAACTTGCTTGAAAAACTCAATATAGAAAGTTGTAAACCAATAACAAATCCTATATGAGTAAATGAAAAATTACAACAAAATGATGGTGTAAAAAAGATAGACTTAAAAGTATTTTTTAAAGTCTTATTAGTTCTCTGATTTATTTGACAAACACACGGCTAGATATAATCTTTTCTGTGAGTTCAATTTCCATATTCATGAAAAAACCAAGTAAAATTCACTTCACAGGAACAAAAAGGATTCTGTGTTATCTACAGGACACCACAGATTATGGGATCAAATACAAGAAACAAGAAGACAATAAGTTGATTGATTTTAGAAACAATAATTGGGCAAGAAATTATGATTATAGAAAAAGCACATCAGAATATTTTTTTTATTTAGGTTTAAATATGATTTCATAGAGCTCAAGAAAGAAAACTTTAGTTATATTATCATCAGCTAAAGTTGAATTCATTACAAGTAATGAAGTTGTTAATGTAGCAATTTAGTTGAGGAGTCCTCACTTATCTACAGCAAAAAATTTCATAACCTATTATATCAATTATAGCTATGAATAAGAATCTTATTTTTCATGTAAGATTAAAGCATATTGAATTGCATAATCATTTTATTCATGAAATGGTTAATAAGGAGATAAATCCGGACTTCACAAACATCGTGATCAACTTACAAATGTGTTTGTCAAAGTAGTATTTGCAGATAAGTTTTAGCAATTCAAGAAGTTTGTAAAGATTAAAGATTAAAAGGGAGTGTTACAAAGTAATTCATAGTTTTCAATATCTTTGAGTAATTGTTTTTTATGAGTTAAAGGTCTTTCACTAGATTTTAAAAGTTATTATGTTCTTTCTTTTTTCTCAATCAAGAATTATATGTCAATGTTTAAATAGAGTCCTTCTCTAATCAGATAAAAAAAATAATAGAAGAAGTCTTATTGGTATTGAGTTGCAGCTCTAGCAAGTATTCTTAAACACAAATTCTTTGCTTATTTATCTTGTTTTCGCTATTATTTTCTACTACTGAGTAACCTTTTTTGTCGGGTTTTATTTTGCTTGAGTTTTTGTCCCTCTAGAGTCCAGTTTTTGATCTAAAAATATCCAGGCTGGAATTATGCATTGAGTTCAACTTCTAAGTCTGAGTGTTTGATTTCCCAAACGATAAAACAAAATCTTTATTCCGAAGCATAGCTTCTGTGACTTCTTGTTTATTATATATTAACAAAGCTTCCACTAATGATATGTACACGTACAATCGATCAAGTTTGTGTTTTTTGCGATAAAAGCAGGAATCACATCCTGCTAAATCAAGTGTAATCTCAATAGACAATCTTTTCTAGTTTATAATGTATTCAGCTGTGATAGTTACTTTGTAAATAGCTGGATATAAGCTTCTGTATTTATGCTTATGATGATTAATTAACGAATTCTCTTCATTCATCCAAAAAAAAGAGATGAACAAAATTTAAAGCTCTCATGGCAAAGACTTTTGCCTGCTCATCTAAACAAATTATTGTTAAGGAAAAGGAAAGGAAAGACCCTGAGAAATCATCTCCTTCAGAGCGTTATAAGGTGTGGACGATGCCTTGGTCTTTGGAATTGCACTCTTTTTTTTGACAAACGACTTCCGCTCAATCCCGAGTTTCCCTCATGAATTATGTTCAAATTTAGTAAATTGCTTCCCTTATGGTATAGATCCTCTCAAGTGGTTATAAGACACATTAAAAAAAGAAAGTCAATCGTGTTAATTCCTGAGAAATCTCCCCTGAGAGTTTATTTTGTGAAAGGTCCAACGATTCAAGCTTGGAGAGACTTCCCAAGGATGACGGGATGCGACCAATAAGATGATTGTCAGCAAGATTGAGTGAACGAAGACCCTATAGGTTGCCGATGAATTTAGAAATTCTGCCTTCAAATCTTTTGCTTGAGAGATCAATGACAATGAAGAGCTCGAGGACCTTACATGTGATCTATATACGCCCTTGTTATTTATTGTTATTGAATAATTGCCATCAGCTGCTGTATTAGGCAAGGGTAAGGTCACATCTGCTTCTATATAAGTTAAACTATCTCAGGCTATTTTCATAGCATTCCAATTGAAGCAAGGCAATTGACCTGAGAAATTCTTCCAAAAGAGGTCAGTGGTGCGCAGCTTTGGAAACTTGGAACTAATGATACCACTATCCCCCAACACACCATGGAAGTGATTAGATTGCAAAATAAAAACCTTTAGTTCTTCGAGCGGTCCAGCCAAGAGAGTTTCAAAGAACCATCTCACTTAAAAACTTAAGCTATTAGGTGAGGTTCCAGGATATGATTTATATTATTCTCTAACACACCTCCTCAAGTGAAAGTTTTTTGGGCTTAAAACTTGCACAGGCCCACATTACCTAGTAATAATTTTTATCAAATAAATAGGGATGGTGAGATTTGAACTCGTGACCGTTTGGTCATCAAGGCTTTGATACCATTTTAAAGAACCATCTCATTTAAAAGGTTAAGCTATTAGATGAGGTTTAGGATATGATTTATATTATTCTCGGAAAACACAATTTCGTTATTTCCTGGAATTTGAAACTCCAGCCTTGTAGAGTTGGCCAATGATCTCGGTATCTTCCTCTCAAACTGATTGTTGTCTAACAAGCATCTTTAAGTTGCAACTACCTGCCTGTGTCCGAGGAATCTTGCCGTGAAACTTGTTCCTTCCTGGGTGCTCAGCAGTTCAAGAGAAGCACCAAAATTTTCCAAACAATGAGGAAGCTTGCTCCTCAAGCTGTTGTTGAACAAATCAATGGCATGAAGAGAATTTAGACTACAAATGAGTGTTGAAATTTCCCCCAATCAAATTGTTGTCTGAGAATAAATGGATTTTGGTTGACGGTGACAGCACCCGAAGTGATCCCTGCAACATGTTGAATCTTATTAGGTCCAAAATCCTACTCGAGACCATGGAATCACAGGTGGATGTAGATCAAAACCTGTGAGAAAGTCTTTAGAAAGATCCACCAGCTCCAATGTATCTTTAGTTGTGTCAAAAAACCACTTCGGTATTTGGCCGTGAATTTTTTGGAGGATAAGTCCAGCCACCGCAGCATATCTTTGATCACAGCATATCTTTGGAGGATAAGTCCAGCCAGCCACGTCGGTATTTGCCACAATGATAAAATCAAGACCATCGTTTAACATCCGTAAAAATCAACGATCTGCTGTGCTCGTTGAAAAATGTGGTTTGAGTATTTACCGTTCTGCCGGGTATCCTTGCCTAACAGTAATTTCTTCTTATTACATTATTTGTGGTGACAATTAAGCTGTCAAAATCCAAAGCGCCTCCCTATTTTGTCGTGGGTGGGCTAAAAGCCCAAGATTGAAATAGAACGGGCCCAAACATGCCGAAAGTGGTGCCCCCTCTCTCTTCTTCCACTGTTCTTTTTTTTTTTTTTTTTTTAACAAGTTCGAGTGATACAATAATAACTCGAAAAATGAAAAATATGCCTTTAAAGATTTATTTCAATATAGGCCCAATTAAGGCTTTAAATGTACAAATCTAAACCGTATGTATGACAATCATAACCTAATAAAGTGAGCCCAGGACTGTTTCTCGGCCCGTTGCACCCTTGGGCCTGTGGTATGGTGTCTGAACAGGAAAGCGACGGTAGAAAGATGTAAAATATTTTTTAATAAACTAGATTATGACATTATATTAAGATAGACTTTCGTAAATCGTGGGATGGAAGTTTCTTTCTTACACGAAACTCTCACCACATTTTATTCCCATAAAATTCATCAATTACACCTTATTTGCTTATGTCCATGAGAAAATAGAAGAGAATAAAAAAAGAAATGGTTGGAAATGTGGTTTTCTGAAAAAAAAAAAAAGTAAAAAATTTATTTTTTTATATATTTTAAAACGTTGATGTTAAAAATAATTTTTTTAAATAAAAAATATTATTTTAATATATTTTAATATAAAAAATTCTTTAAAAAATAATTATAACAACACTACTACGATATAAAAAATATCTAAGAATTAGGATATGCTGTAACAAATTCAAGAATTTGTTTGTTTGTATGGTTTTTTTAAAATTCTAAACTTGTTTTACTTAAAATTAATTGTATTAAAAGTAAATTTTTAAAAATTAAAAAATTATTTTTATTATTTTAATATATTTTTAAATAAAAATATTCTAGAAAATAATAAATATAATAACTTCAAGAATAGATTAAAAAAGAAAGAAGGAATTGTTATACCTTTGCCGAATCTGGAACGACCGTTCGTGACTGGCCCTCTCTCTTCTTTTTTATACAACCGTGCGCCTCGAGACACGTAATACGTATCTAGGCCTTCTATTATAGGGCTCTGAACTGTGGATCGTCGTAGACCTCTCTTTTCCAGATTCCCTCCAAAACCCAGGACAAATCTCCTACACCCACGCGCCTAACCCCAGCCCATAATGGGCCAGGACTCAAGGAATCGGATTTCTTTAGCATAAATTACGATACCTGAATTCACTTTAAATTATGATTTTAAGATTTTCTTTTTTATAAATAATATATAATAAAAACAAGTTAAATTATAAATATGTTTAGTAAGAATGGCTTGAAATAAAAATATAAAATGTACTATTAATAAAATTTATAAGTTAAAAATTAAAAAAATAACGTTTATTAAATCGAAATTTTGACTCGATCTTTTATTAAATCTTTTATTTATATTAAAAATTATTATAATAAAATATGACTTTTTACGAGTCAAGAGTTAAACAATAATTTAAATTAATTCACAAAAATAATATCAAACAGTTCTCACTCTAATTCCTTATCCAATATCCTGTTTCTTTTTAATGAGAAAAACCGAGATATTTTTATTTATAAAATATGACCAGATCCACCCTTTCATTCATCAACGGCTCCCATTTTTAAATTTGAAGTATCAATCGAATCTTACAATTTCATTAAAAAAAAAAAAACCTTTTTATTTTTATCGCACCACGTTGTTTAGAACGATGACTGCGCACCTCTGATTTGGAGGAGAGATATTTGGTTTCAAACCAAAGCTTATTTTATGAACAGCAGAAGTCAAAACTAGGTTTTGTAAACCAGAAGAGCATCCAGGTTCAATGGCACAAAAACGGGAATTGAGTTAAGAAAATGTGCATGTCTTTATTGTTGACGATGATGCAATCATGGATCCAGTATGTATCAAAGTACCCTAATGGTTACTTTTTAAATTATTTTTATTTATGAATATATTAAAATCATATAGTAGAGAATTAGGGTTGTTTATTGTTGCTAAATCATAAAAGAATCCCCTTACTTTACCCTCTCTATTAATTAACTTGTAAATATAGCCAGAAATTATTCAAGAAAAGGCTTGGAGTAAACGAGGGCATGAAAAAGTTCGCCCTATGCAAATAGCATGATAGAGAATTAGGGTTGTTTGTTGATATTGTAATAATTATTGTTTTTTAATTTTTTTTTAATATTTATTTTTATATCAATATATTAAAATAATTTAAAAACATGTAAAAAAATTAATTTGTTTTTAAAAAACAAACTCTTGCCGACTCGTGAACGGACACTGGGAGGTTAACAACGAAGCCACCTTTCGTGTTTTTTTACAGTGGAGAGTACGGGCGGATGTGTGAAGGATGGGCACTGAGCGTGTTCATGGAGAAAGCACGTGCGCGTGCTCTGTAACTCCCTGTTGAGTTAGAGGAAGCAAAGAAAACAAAAGGTCAGTAGGGAGACTGGAAGACTAGAGAGAGAGAGGAGAGTTTTTATTGAAACAGCAGTAACAGGGTGGTTACCATAGCTACTCCTCCTACTACTCAGAAACACAGGGCTCGAGGGAAACTAAGCCTCAGCCTCGTCATGTGGGTCACCTATTTCCTAAAAGCTGCCCCTCTGCTTCTTCCCTACTTCCACCTAGATCTGTAATGGGCGCTGTATTACACTATCATCACCACAGCCCACACTCTGACTCCACTCTCGGCTCGTCACTCTCCTTCGATGCATGTCTCTGTGTGTCTCACACGTCCCCTAGCAATTGTATCTCAAGGAAGATTCTTCGGATTCATGGACAATTTCTTCACCTTGCGTATATTTTAAATTTTAAGCATTAATGTAGAAGAAATAAGTCATATTTATCATCTGCATCAATCGCTATCGTATTAGCTATGCGAGTTAAAATTACAAATTTCCTATATCAAATCTCTATATAATACTAATGTGTTATCTATACTCGTTTGTTTCATAGATTTTAAATAATTGATCTTAAGAGAGTTATTTTAAGAAAAAAATGTTTATACAATATTATTATTAAAAAAACAAAACATGTTGTTTTTGAGGGATCATAATTTTATTTGTTTTTGTTTTTGTTTTTTTAAAATAAAAAAAAAAGATAAACAAAAAAAGTAATACAAACCCTTTGGGTGACTGGTGGATACTTGAAAGAAAAGCAAGAAATCTCACTGATAACACACTTGGTTTTAGAATTTGTCCCTTTTTATTTGTATTTATTTGAAATGTGGCTGCATGTGACTGCCTCTTTATTCCTGGATATCGGGCGACACAACAAGAATAGTAGGAAGTGTAACTTGACCGGTTGGAGAATTTATTTATGAAAGATTGCTAGTGGGCATTATATAGATATTCAGAGAGACAATGATCAGAGAGTCGGTGTGTCGTGGTGTGTTTAGAGGTCTGAGAGCGCCGCTTTCCTTTCGAAAGAAGTGAGTTTTTTTTTTTTTTTTTTTTAAGTGTCTGTGTGTGTTTGTGCCTGTGCTTTTTGGGTGGCGAGGGTGACTCAGTGCGGTGTTGTGATCTGTAAATAGCTTCTCTGTCTGCCTTTTCCCACTCCGTTTACTTTCTGTATTACTGTTTTTCTTAATCTATTTCTCTGCCTCCCTGCCACGGTAAACGTCTGCTTCACTTTGCCTGCCTCCACGTTGATATCAAAACTCATTCCTTTTTCTTTTTTATTATTATTATAACTAAAAGAGTATTTTTTTTTTTTTATGCAACTGGTCGTTGTTAAATTATTTATAGTTGAAAATATCAAGTTAATATTTTTTATATTAAAAATAAATATATAAATGGAGGGATAGGATAGGCCGATTGTGTGAATGAGAACGACATCCGATTTGACAAATTTTTAGAGTCCTTGAAATTGGACCAGACAGCGAGCTCAATTGGTTGAAATTTGACAAATTTATTTTCACCTTTTATTCAAGAAGCATGATAGCTAGAGAAATAAAAGCATATTTCTTTGGCAGACGCATTAAAATGGGGAATGAGCTGGATTTGTGAGGGGAGAACAGACAGTTTTCACGGATTAATTTCATCCATGGACATTGAAATTATTTTCCTTCTTCACAATAAAAAGATATTCCATTTTCCTTTTTTTTTTACGAAAAAAAAGAAAAAATGTTTCTTTTTCTTATCTTGCAATATTGTGACCACAGTGATATAAATATCTTTCATTCACGAAAAGGAACATACTACTTTCGATGTATTAAACCAAGATTATTAGACCAAGGTAGATAAGTGTTCAACAATCTAAAAAAATAAAGAGAATATCAAAATAAAAGAGGAGGCCATGACCTTATATTTTTTAACATTTTCTCTTAAATTTTCAATGCGGCAGTTATAAGCATCAAGAGTTTATCAATTAAAAAACAAAAAAGAAAAATAAAATATGATTTAGTAAAGAAATTTGCAATCTACTAAGAAGAAGAAACAAAAGGTAAAGTAATGATGTCATGCTTAAGATGATGACAACTAAGATCACAAGTGCTTAGTTTGTTCATGAAAAACCGAGTTGTGAGCAATCTAAATAAAACTCTGGTTGTCACAATACATAGGAGTGAGATGAGAAAGGAAAATTCTCATATCTGTAAGTAACCAACGTAACGAACAAATCTCATTGGTAGTAAATGTCATAGCACGATATTCTATTTCAGTTGAATATTGAGAAATAATAGATTATTTTTTGTTCTTTCAAGAAATAAAAGAATTATCTTAAAAGATACAGAAATCAATAATAGATTTACGATTTATGGGATCACTGTCATGATCAACATTAGAGTATGCACGAAACTCTAGAAAAGAAGTGGATATAAGTAAAAAAAACTCTACAAGACTCTACCTTAAAGATATTGTAAAATACGAAGAACAAAACTCTAAAGGACTCTGCCTTAAAGATATTGTAAAATACGAAGAACATCTGCCTAATAAACAGTAGTAGAAAACGCAACAAACATGAACAATATATGCAATATTTGGACAAGTAATAATGAGATATATCAAGCTATCAATAATAATATAATATAAAGTAGGATCTGATAAAGATAAACCATCAGAAAAAGAATACTATGTGTTAAATTTAATAAGAGTATCTATAATTTTATTATCAGCAAGTCTAGCTCACTTAAGAATATCTGCAATACATTTTGACTAAGAAAGAAAATAACTTTTGGGTGAGTAGGCTACCTCAATACCCAAGAAATATCATAGAGAACCCAAATCTTTCATTTTAAATTATCTAGCTAACTCTGTTTTCAAAATTAAAATACAATCAATATCATTACTAATAATAATCATGTGATTACATATAAAGACATAATGATACGACTTGCATCAGTGCACTTAACAAAAAAAGCAGAATCATGACTACTAAAAACAAATCTAAAAGAAAAGATCATAACATAAAATTTCTCAAACGAAGCTCAAAGTGCTTGTTTGAACCATATAATACTTTTTTAGCTTGCAAATATACTTAGAGTCACGTGAAACATTAGGAGGAGGTGTCATATAAATTATTTCTTGAAGATCTCCATTCAAGAAGGCATTTTTAATATCAAGTTGAGAGATATACCACTAACAAACTGAAACTACTACAATAAGGGTACGAATAATAATTATTTTTTCAACAACAGTAAATGTCTCCTCATAATCCATACCATACTATTAAGAGTATCCTTTTGTAACCAACCTAATTTTGCATCGCTTAATAGATACATCAAAATTAGTCTCGATCTTATACATCTAACAACAACCAACAACACTCTTATCAAGAGGTAGAGGAACCGGATTCCAAGTGTCTATTTTATACAAAGTAGAAAGTTTCTCATCCATAGCTTGTTCTCAAAGAAGATCAATAATTGTCTTTTTATATGAAGAATGCTTATATAGATAATGAATAGAAGCTAAAAAGAAAGTAAAAAATGAAGAATAACAAGAATTAGCAAATCCTAGTAACTTTATAGACTTATGAATGCAAATAGATTGACGTGGAGGTGGATCCACAATCTTATATGGAGCTTGAGGACTATAAAAGGAAAGGGAGTTTCAAGTGTACTGGAGAGTAAAGTGTCAGTACCTAAAGAATGATTAGTATGAACTAGCCAAACATGAGAAGACATATGTGAAGTACTAGGAGCCTAAAATGATAAACTATAAGAATCCTTAGAAAAAAAAAGGATCATACGAATAAAATCATATCATGTCAAGTTATGAGTAATGGATGCAAGAGAGAAAAAAAAAGGTATATGCTTGAGAAAGACAACATGATGAGACATATAAAATTTCTGAGTTATTGGATCAAAACAATTATACCTCTTTTTACCTTCACTATAACCAAGAAAAACACAAATAGCAGATCAAAAAGATAACTTACTATGTTATATATGAGGAAGAAGAATAAAACAAGTATAACCAAAAACACTAAAGAAGGAATAATCAAAAGCATGCCTATACAACTTTTGAAAGGATATAAACTTAAAATATAAGAAGATGGAATTGTATTCATCAAATCCACAACAGTGTGAACAACTTCTTTCCAAAACACACTAGGAATAAAAACAAACAACAAGAGAGCCCAAAACACACTAGGAATAAAAACAGACAACAAGAGAGAACGAGTAGTTTTAACAATGCTCCTATGTTTTCTTTCAGCAACGTCAGAAGTATCTATACATGAAGTTTAGAGAATGAGTCCATGTAAGATAAGCAATTTATAGGTGTATCCCCAATCTAAATCACATTAAAACATTTGATAACAATAGAATGTTGATTTTTGATAAAAGTTTGAAATGCTATATATATCTCAAAGAATTCAGAATGATGTTTTATTAAATAAACCAAACAACAATGAGTGTGATCATTAATAAATAAAAACATAATATCGAGACCCTTCTTTTATGACAATAGGACAAGGTCCCCTTAAATTAGAATGAATCAAATCAAATGGAGAAGAAGAAATAAAAATACTTTGATTAAAAGATAAAGTAGAAAATTTTGCTAGTTTACATCTATTATAATTACAAAATATCAAACAATGTTATTAAAGATACGTTTTGACTCGTAAAATCATATGATTTTATGAGTTAAAACATATAAAAAATATAAAATTGGGTTAAAAACTTGAAAACCAGTAAAATCAGTCAAATCCAGTTAAATTCATATAAAATCGATTCAACTAGTTAAAATCATTAAAAACGAATTGATTTTATGATTTCACTGTAAAAATTATAAAAATTGCTAAGTACTAATTGTTGAGTCAGTACTCCTCTTTTCCCATGAGTCCTCACTCCCCCACCGCCTAACACTTCACCCGCTGACCTACCCTCTTTCCCTTTTCTCTTTTTCCAAGGGGTTTTAATTTATTTTAATTTTGGAAAAACTATCTCCTTTCCCAAGGGTTTTAATTTATTTTAATTTTGGAAAAAAAAAGTCTCTTGTATTTGTTGTTATACTTGTCGTTTTCATGCATGATAAATTTTCATTACACAAAGAGATTAGAATTACTTTTATTTTTTGCTTTGCATGATTTTTGTAATAGAAAACGTATTTTAGGCTTAAATGAAAAAAAGAATTCACCAGCAATAAATTATTTTCATGTACGTTGCTATGAGATAGGTGCTTGAATTAAAAAATAGCTCTTATATTTGCATTGATATATAATTTTGATGGAATATTAAAAGAAAAACAAGATCGAAGGGAAAAAAAAACATATTTGAGACCGGAGCCAAATGCTTCATAGAGCCATTTGCATCCTAAGTCATATGATTCACTTACTCTCTAGATAATTTTTCATTATAAAGCTCATGTTTGATCAATGCCTAAATGGCATGTCATGGTTTGATAAGCAAAATAAATGTGAGGTTTTTTTAAAAAAAAATAAAATTAGCATCTTAATTAAAAGATTTTTACATAACAATATTATTTAAAAATATCTTGATAAAATATTATATTTTTATCTTATTATGCTTAGTAAATACAACATATAAATATCATTTTTAAAGATAACTATAAAAATTTAATTGATATCGCCACAAACTTTGAATTGACATCAATAAAATTAAATATTTAGCCTGACAACCCAATGTATTTGGGCTTATTAATGAGTTTTTTTATTCTATTCTTTTTAATTTTTATTTAGGTGAAACATAAATTTATTAAAAAAAATTATAAGATCTAATTGAGTTATTGACATGAATCATTGATTTAATGATTTGTGACAGAACATGTAATTTAGTTAAAATATTTTATTTATGATTTTATAATTCGAGTTTATATTGTATGTTCTGTATCGTGTCAAAAATATATTTTTGACAACCTCGATATCAAAAGTTTACAAATTTTATAAAGCTTATATAGATGCTAATAACCTCAAATGAGAAGACAAAACATAATCTAGACAAAAATACCATAAATAAAAACTAGAAAAAGAATGACTCAAATAAAAAAAAACACAAATCAACACTAGCAACAACAACAACAATAAATGACACTTTTAGAACACAAATTAACACTAGCAACAACAACAACAACAACAATAAATGACACTTTTAACTCATCCCAAATATATAGTCATTTCTTTCTACGACCAGACTCAATCAACTTATAAGACTGCAAAAGTTGTATATAATAATAATAAAAGGAACAGATGACTAAATAATCACTATAATCACATAACTGACTAATAGAAATAAGATTCAATGTAAGTTTTAAAATAAGATAAACATTAAGAAGATACAAGTGAGATATGACAACAAAACCAAAACTTGTTAAGGGTATGAGAGTGTCATTAGCAGTCATGACAGGAATAAAAGGCAAACGGGACATATTAACAAAAGATAAACAATCTAAAGATATGTGATATGAAGCACCATAATTCAAAACTTATTCAGAATGTGACATATAATTATAAGGTAATTAACCCAAGAAATAAGAATGGACATAACTTATGTTTGTAATGAGAGAAACTTTCGAAATTGTTCAGTCATAGTACTAGTATCAATGAAAGAATTTGATGAAACTACTATTGTAGTATTGTCGTTTGGTGGTTTGTAACCCGAGAGTAGTCCATGAGCATTAGATTGTGACTAACTGCCAAACTTCCAAGCTTGTATTGTGACTAATTGCCAAACTTCCAAGCTTGATTCTGATGTGAGACCATTTGTTTTCGTGGTTGCTTCTGCTTTTGAATCCAACAACAGGAAACAAATGTTTGGTAACTAATAAAGCATCATTTACTGTTCATAGGCCCTATCAATTTCTGCTTTCAGTGAAAGCACTACAATGCTGATTTTCAGCCGTGGAGAGCACCATTATTCACTTTAAGTGAATAGTGGAAAGTGACTTCATTGTTCACTTGAACAGTAGAGACACTGTTCACGTAAATAGTGGTGCATGTCTCTACTGTTCTGGCCAGACCGGGTTCTATTCAAAGCTAAATACATTGAACCAGATCTGATCCATAAAAAAATTAAATTAAATTATTTATTTTTTATTGTATTTTGTTGATGACGTAGCATTTGTAGAATTTAATCGCAATCTCAATTTTGTTTTGAATATATTTTACCTGATATTGTTGCGCGTTTAAGAAACCAAGAAAACTGTAGTTCTTGTCAAATGTATTTCATACGTGATGGAATTTTAGATATTATAATTGAACAATAAAAAATATTTTATATAAAGTATTTTAAAATATATTCAGAACGTAAATAGTGTCTCAACTTTTCTAGGTGAATCTCACTTGACACTATTCACATGAATAGCATCTCAACTGTTCATTGGACCATATTTGACTCGGTAAATTTCTTTTTTAATTTATGTTTTACTTGAAAAAGTAGTATTTAATTTTATTCAATAATACTACATTAATTAGAAGGATATTGCATGATGATGATATAACATTTACGGAATTTGATCGCAATTTTAATTTTATTTTAGATGATATTTTACCTAATTTTGTTACATGCTCAAAATGCCATGGAAACTATAGTCCTTATCGGAAGAATTCCATACGTGATGAAATTATAAATAAGTTAATAAAATTATAAAAAGTATTTGATATAAAATATTATTTATTTAATGATGTAATAATGATAGTTAAATCTATAATAATTAAATTAAAAACCATCAATATTAATATATATCTTTTTTAGTTATTTTATAACCTCAATTTAAAAAATATTTTTAACCAGATATATTAAACTACTTTTTATTCAACATCAATTTTAATTATAGTTTTAATTAAATATATATAACCATCAAACTAATCTTAATTAAAAATATTTTTTGTAAAATAATTTTTTTAAATTACAAACACAGACACTGTCACAGTATCATAATCAAAGTTTCTTAAAAATGAAGGTACAGTGGACCATCATGGCACCCAAAAAATGATTTCCTAATTCTTGGCTCTGCTTTGTTGAGACGTACTTTGCACAAATTCCTTGCACACCATGTGGCTAGAAGGCATACAGACGTTAAATGCTTGTCTTCTTCAAAGGTGGGGGATTGACCAGGATTGATTAAGATAGTGGGAACGAGACAACGCCTACCCAGGACCCCAGAGGTAGCCCGGATCGAGCTAGGGATCCATATCTGAGGGACGTATGAGATTTCCCGATTAGGTCTCTGGTGCTCCCTTAAGACCATAAAATTGAAATCCTATATTTCAAAAAACATTTGGAGACGTGAGGAGGCCCCCATCTTTGTCCATCAAGAGGTAGCAAAGAGGAAGGAGAAGCACTAAAGTTAGTAATCAACACCACCAAGGGAATAACACATATCGCAGGCTGAGCATTTCTGCCATTATCATCTTTTTCAAGATTTATCTCAAGTATCAACTTGAATTCATGTGTTGGGGTTTAATTGATTGATTCCATGTATTGTATGAGAAATTGTCAGAATACATAAAGGAAAATGTAAAAATTTAGGAATAATTTCCATGTTTTATAACCTATTATGTATTGTGAATAGAAAAGAACCCAACTAGATAAATCTATGAATTAATTAATCAAATTTTAGCTTGGTTTAGTTTCAATTAGATTATGATAAAATCACTATCATGCCCCCGGTTCAAAAGGAAAAGTTGTCTTGTTCTTCACAAATAGTTACAAAGCGGAAATGAAAAGAAGATGAAGCAGAATAAAAAGGAATAAATATCACTCCTTCAAGAAATGATTCCGATGGGATACTATAGATTTGGAATCGTCATGGTCGGTGATTAAATTAATTGAAGCGACTTAAAGAAGCTGTGTGAGAAATATGCTTAACAGCTTTCTTTTCAAATTAAACAAACAAAACCATTAAATTATTGATTAATCAAATGATCACCAAACTAATGAGTAATGATAATTAATAATTAATAAATGATTAACAAGCTAAGATAAGGATTAAAAAAAAAATAGCACAATAAATTAAAACTTATAAAAAAATAACTCATTTTAATTTTTTTTACGAATTAATATATGTTCTCCTTATCATGTTTTTGAAACATAATATTTATTAAATATCATTATTTATAAGTACAACAAGATAGTTATCGTGTTTTAAAATAATTATATTTAAATAAATCATGTTTTTAAAGTGTCACAATTGTCAATCAATTAACTAGTTAGATACAATTATATAATCAATCGACTGTTACACATAAAAACTATAATTTTATAATTTTTTATTTTAAATATATTTTATAAATAGAAATACATATCTTTATCCAACTTGTTTACTTAGAAACATACTTTATTTAAAATTTTTAAAAGTTATTGTTTATCCAATAATTTCATGAGTAATTCTGAATAATCAAATGTAAATATGTTATGATTAAATAAAAATTTATTTCAAATAAAATACATAAATTACTTAACATATGTATGTATAGATATAAAAGATGGTATAACAGCACTAAACTAATATAATAATTTTAAAAAAATTATAATTTTTAATTTATTCATTGAAATTTGTGTTTTTTAAGTATTCATGAAATTATTACTTTAAATGTTGAAATTTTAGATTTAAAAAATATCGTATTTTGATTTTGATAATTATGTAGTTTAAAAAAAAACAGTTGATTATTTTAAACAGCAATATTAATAAAAAAATATCACAATTATAAACAGCAATATTAATTAAAAAAATGATTACAAGGGAAGGAGAAGCACTAAAGTTAGTAATCAACACCACCAAGGGAATAACACATATCGCAGGCTGAGCATTTCTGCCATTATCATCTTTTTCAAGATTTATCTCAAGTATCAACTTGAATTCATGTGTTGGGGTTTAATTGATTGATTCCATGTATTGTATGAGAAATTGTCAGAATACATAAAGGAAAATGTAAAAATTTAGGAATAATTTCCATGTTTTATAACCTATTATGTATTGTGAATAGAAAAGAACCCAACTAGATAAATCTATGAATTAATTAATCAAATTTTAGCTTGGTTTAGTTTCAATTAGATTATGATAAAATCACTATCATGCCCCCGGTTCAAAAGGAAAAGTTGTCTTGTTCTTCACAAATAGTTACAAAGCGGAAATGAAAAGAAGATGAAGCAGAATAAAAAGGAATAAATATCACTCCTTCAAGAAATGATTCCGATGGGATACTATAGATTTGGAATCGTCATGGTCGGTGATTAAATTAATTGAAGCGACTTAAAGAAGCTGTGTGAGAAATATGCTTAACAGCTTTCTTTTCAAATTAAACAAACAAAACCATTAAATCATTGATTAATCAAATGATCACCAAAATAATTAGTAATGATAATTAACAATTAATAAATAATTAACAAGCTAAGATAAGGATTTAAAAAAAACTAGCACAGTAAATTAAAACTTATGAAAAAATAACCCATTTTAAATTTTTTTTGATGAATTAACATATTTTTACCTTATCATGTTTTTAAAACACAATATTTATCATATTTTTAAAACACAATATTTATTAAATATCGTGTTTTAAAATAATAATATTTAAATAGATAATACTTTTGAAACGTAATAATTATCAATTAATCGACTAGTTAGATATAATTATATAATTGATTAATTGTTACATATAAAAATTATAATTTTTTTATTTTTTTATTTTAAATATATTTTATGAATAGAAATACACATCTTTGTCTAACTTATTGACTTAAAAACATACTTCATTTAAAATCTTTAAAAATTATTGTTTATTTACTAGTTTCATAAGTGATTTTAAATAATAAAGTGTGAATATGTTATAATTAAATAAAAATTTATTCAAAATAAAATATATGAATTACTTAACATATCTATTTTTAGACCAAATAAAAGGTTTAGATGTTAAGATGGTATAATAGCTTAAAATTAAAATAATAATTTAAAAATATTATAACTTGTAATTCATCTATTAAAAACTATATTTTTTTTTAAGTAGCCATGGAATTATTACTTTAAGTGTCGAAATTTTAGATTTAAAAAATATTGCTTAAGTATTTTGATTTTGATAATTATGTAATTTAAAAGAAAACAGTTGATCATTTTAAACGGCAATATTAATTAAAAAAATATCACAATTAGAAACAGCAATATTAATTAAAAAAATGATTACTAACCACAAGATCCAAAGATATATTATTTCTTCGAAACTTTTTACACCCGTATCATTTTTCCAATTATTTATATTTTACATGTTGACAGCCCGAGTTTTTATCCCTAAGAGAGGAGGGGGCAGAGAAGAGACAGGGCACAGTGCTCGAGGGAAAGGCGAAGAATAATAATGAGTGGACCCCAACCAAAATTAACGGAGGTGGCGTGATGTCTCGAATAAGCCGTACATTTGGTGGGTCCCAAATTCGACACTTAAGTCCCCCCCAATAATTTCCCCTTGGTAAACACCATCTCTATGTTAATTAAATTATTAACCCCACCACCTTCCTTTCAGCGCTGTCGTTGATATTTATTATTATTATTTATTTACTTTTACTTCATGGTTAATCTTCTCTCTTGTTTTCAGAGTAACCATCAGCATGGCAAACTGGCACCGGAGGTGATTGCCTGGAAATAAAATGCATGCTCTCTCGTCTATGAACACCGAAGAGTGAGATCAAACTGAAGGTTCTCGAGAATTTGAGCACAGACATGTAAATTGCACAGCTTTGAGATTGTTATCTTGGAATTACTTGCTTATAAAAACCCATATTAAAGTTGTTGGGATGATGTAAATAAACCTTTATATTTTTCAATGTGGCCGTGGGAAGCATTTCTTACCATGTAATAACACTACATATTGTTAGAAGCTTCACATATTCAGTGAAGTAATTGAGCTCATGGTGCTTGGAATGTTATTTTGCCATTTTCGCTTTAGATTAGTAAGGTTGAAGGTGAGGAATTTTGAAATTATTTGCAAACATTTTGCTTGGGATTTTTTATTTTTATGTTTTAAAAGTATTTTTGAACAAATTTAA
>NW_011499865.1:1335768-1343364 GCF_000495115.2 Populus euphratica
TTATTTTGCTTTGCAACTTTTTTTTTTGTAAAAAAGTATTTTTGTAAAAATTTAAATTATTTTTTTGGGTATTTTTAGATTGTTTTGAACTATTAGTATCAAAAATAAATTTTAAAAAATAAAAAAAATATTATTTAAATATATTTTCAAATAAAAAATACTTTAAAAAGCTTCAAATTTGCATATAAAAAAAAGTTACATCTTCTCTGCAAATTATCAACTTTTTACATGTATATTCACTACTGTAAAATAAACTTCAATAATAAAATTGAGTTAAGATTGTTAATTGTTTTTAACAAAGTTTATCATGCAATTTCACAATGCTTATGTATAATGCAAAAATTCAATGAAATAATTTTTTTTTATGTATATAATGAAGTTTAGTTATTAAACTGAAATACAACTGTTAGATTTATTTTACATGGTTTAGTTTGTAATATATTCATATATTAGAAAAACATAGTAAAATATCAGATAAAGAATACATCCCATTGAATAAGTGAACCATCCATGAATTTTTACCAAAACCAGGTTTTCCCTAGAAAGAAAGCAAAAGATGAAAGAAAAATTATTGTAGCTCAAGATTTGGAGTGCTATTTATTAAAATAGTGATTCGATAATATTGTTACCGGCTAAAAAAAGGCCTTTTAGGTATTGGAGGTTAGGTAATCTTTTTATTGAAACACAATTGTCTTTTATAAAATTACATGGGGTTAGATTGGTTATTTAACTCTTTTTTTTCATGGTAAAATAAAAAATTATAATGTCTATTTTTCAAGGATGTTTTGATCTTTTTAATTTTTTTAAAAAATATAATTATTTTGATGTTTTTAAAGGTGAAATCAACCTAATACTCTCACAAATGTTTTTATTATTATTTTATATTGATTTTATTATAGATTTAAAGGTTACTTGTGTGTTTTTTTTTCTTTTTTTTTTTGCAGCTGACATATATTGAATATATTTTTAAAAAATTGTTAATACATGCATGACACACGCCTTCATGTGGACTACCCAAGTGCCTTTCAGGCAACCAGTATGAGGCTATCTAGTAACCAACATCATTTGAAAAGTCTCAACACCCTTGATTGGATGAGATGACGCATATTCTAAGATTCACGAAGATTAGGTACTGCCAACCATTGCTTTCACCCTTCTTCTGTCTTCTCCCAACTTAGATTTTCATGCCAACCTCTTAAAAAGTCAAGAACAAATCTTTAATTTGTTGATTTTCCAAATTTGATCTATTTTTTTATGATTTGTTTTATCTTGAATAATCTATAAAATTGGTGTGCCTTTTCAATCTCATCTATCTTAATTTGTTTTTTTAATTTGGCTTCCATTCTTTTAATTGCTATTTTTTTTGTTTGAAATCATT
This sequence comes from Populus euphratica, assembly GCF_000495115.2. Classification (NCBI taxonomy): domain Eukaryota; kingdom Viridiplantae; phylum Streptophyta; class Magnoliopsida; order Malpighiales; family Salicaceae; genus Populus; species Populus euphratica. The sequence goes on from NW_011499865.1 coordinate 1,337,147, forward strand.
TTTTAAACTAATTTTGTTTTATGATTTAATCAATGTTAGGTTATTTTCTCTATAAAATTAACTATTATTCTTTTGATTGCTATTTTTTTTTCTTTGACAAGATTTTAAATTCAATATTTTAAAAATGGTTCATAATAAACTAAATGATTGGACCCGGATAGAGTTTTATGGGTTGCAAGTTTTTAAGATATAACAAGGTTTAAGATGTTTGTTCGTGTTAGCTTAGTTTTTTTTCTTTACCTAAGCTAATTGTTTTCTTATTTCATCCTTTAGTATTTATTCAATTGAAAATTGGATTTCTTCCTTTTCTTTTAGTTTGTTTTTTATGAATTTTTTTTGTTGGTTTTGGAAATGACTCAATTATCTTATATCTTTTTGTTGGGGTTTTTTTTGTAAATATTTTTTTCAATCCCTTCCTCCTATGTTTGAAATGATTTTTAAACAATTTATAAGGTAAGAATTATTGTCTATTTCATTTCCCTTTATTTGATTTTTTTTTAAATTTAGTTCTTATTCTTTTAGTTGCTATTTATTTTATTTGAGGTAAAATTTTTAAACTATTTTTATATTTATTTTTTCTATAGTATTTTCCACTTATTAGAAAAATAACTTAGATTTTGTTGGGTTTTTTTAATTATTGCTCTGTCTTGAATTTACTTGGCTAATCAATATTATATTGATTATTAATTGAGCCTTTGGATTTACCTTGGATCTAAGGTTTGATAAGTTGGGAATTTAGGATTTTTTCTAGGTTTAAAATGTTCATTCAAGTTTTCTTAGTTTTTTTTTTTTAAAGCTGATGGTTTTTTACCATTATCATCCAATATTTATATCATTAGTGATTAGGATTCTTTTTTCTTTTTTTTTCATCTTCCTTTTATATGATTTTTCTAACCATGCATTTTTTTAGCATCTCTCTCTCTCTCTCTCTCTCTCATATCAGTCTTTTTTCTCGGTCATGTCTATTCCTTGAGTCATATTTTTTGAAAAATAATTTAAAACACACTCACATGGTAAAATTATATATTTTTTTTAATTTCACCTTCTTTTATTTTTTATATTTCAAATGAGGCTCTTATTCTTTTTATTTCTATTTGTTTTGTTTGAGGTTTTTTTTTTTTACGATTTTATTCTCTATAGGTTTTATTTTCTATCAAATTTAATCCATTTTTTTATTGCTATCTTTTTTGCTTTTGCAAGTTTTTAAAATTAGTATTCTTTTCATGATTTTATCTTTTAAAATTAAATTATTTGAGAATTAAGCTTCTTGATTCAACTCTGGCCAAGATTTTATTGCTGCGAGTTTTAGAGATTCGATCATTCATCTTCCTTCTATATGATTTTTCTAACTATGCATTTTTTTAGCATCTCTCTCATATCTTTTAAATATAAAATTAAATTATTGCTGCGAGTTTTAGAGATTCGATCAAGTTTAAGAGTTGACTTCTATAGGGTTAGTCTTGGATTCATGACCAAAGTCATTAATTTCAAAGGTTAACATGAGTTGATTTTAATTTTTTTAAAATTTATTTATTTTAATTTTATCATTTAACATTTGATGTATTAAAAATTGATCTTTGTGTTTTTTTTTTCTTGTAAGTGGTTATTTTTTTCATATTTGTTTTATAATATTATCACAATCTTATATTTATTGTCATGGGGTTTGTAAGTTAACACAATTTAACTCAGTTTTTTTTGTTATTTTGATTTTTTTAAGTTTCACCTTTAATATGGACTTATTTATACTCTAGATGATCTCATGTAAGGTTTTTTTTATAAAAAATTAACCTTTTTTTATTTTTTTTTAAATTATTTAAATTAGTAATTAATTGATCTAGTAACTCAAGTCTCAAAATATTTTTTTTAGTAATATTTTTATGTTAAAAAAAAAACATTACTAGCCCGCTACGAAATGAGGGACATGAATCTATTACCATCTAATTCGACACAAATGAGCTGGAAAAAAAAAAAAAAAAAACCCTAATGCATTGAGGTTACTTCATGTGGAAGTTATACTGGGCACCGATGATTGTGGTAAAATGAGGTTCATTGGCTGTGAGTTGTGACATAAATTCCTTTCAAAATCGTTATCAATGAAGGCCTCACAGTCAACGAGAAGATTTGTTTTGAGATCCATTGAGGCTGCTTTATGGAAGCATGTCGATCTTTTTAACACGCTCGTGATCTAAAGATATCGTCCCATATAATCATAGTTGTCAGATCTGATATATGATTTGACATGGAAAAAGCATGTTTATTTGATCGCTAGGTCCATCCATGGATTTGATTACTTGTTCATTTATTTTTATTAAAACATGTTCATTTGTTTTTCATTTTTTATGTTAATTTGATCAAGTTTGGGCTAAATTTAATCGAGTTATTCAGGTTATTTAAAACATATTTAAGTTAATTACATTTAATTAAATTAATATCTTTTAAAATTCAACTTCAAATCCCATCCTAATTATATTTTAAATCATAGATTTTTTTAATCAACTACTCCAATCTAGCTGGATTTTACAATTATAATTTGAAAATTTGAAGAGAGCTCTTGCCGTTGCACATAGAAGAGATATTTTAGAAAGAAAGAGAGATTTTATGAAGGAGGATGGAAGGAGCTAACTAGTTACATTTAAAACATGCATAAGTTTATTATTATTTTGTATTTAATTTTATTAAATAAAATAAAAATAATAAAATTTAAATTCATGATCATTTAATTAACAAGACTATAATATTATAATATTATGTTAAAGAATTTTAATAAAAATACTTAAGTTATTAGAAGAACTTTGAGAATATGATTTTTATTATTTTTTAATATACATCTTCAAATGAAAATTATGGGATTGTAAAGTCTTTTAGCAACTTGTGTTTAATTTTATAAAATAAAATAAAAATGATAAAATTCAAACTTGTAACTGTTTAGTCTATGAGACTCTAATATCATGTTAAATAAATTTTTAATTTAAAAAGTTAAATTGACAAATATGATCTTAATATATAATTTATATTGTTATACATACACTAAAGGGAAAAATGTGTTTAGAAATAACATAATTGTAAATCTTGTCAATATTTTTTACTATAATGGTGGTAAAGTAATGATTTTGTTTTTTTTAGAAAACAATTTTTTTCATATTTTTTCTCCCTTTATTCTTGGTATTTTATCATTTTACACTTAACTTATTTATCACCTTTTTTTTTTTTTCATATCTTCATCTTTTTGTAATATCTTTTTAGTTTTTTTTTTTAAAAATAGTATTTTTTATTTTTTACACTTTGAATATTTATTACTCTACACTTAACCTATTTATAACATTCTTTTTGTTATTATCTTTATTCTTTAGTAATTTATTTTTATTTTTTTCTTTACACTTTTTCTTGAAAACTTATTATACAAATACTAAGGAAACAATGTTTCTTTGTAGCTATTGCAACATTGTTCCTCTTTTTTTTTCTATGTTAAAAATTAGCTTGAGATCTTATATATTTTTATTAATGCATATAATATTTACTATAGTTTATTATATGTAAGTATCGACCTTTTGATTCATGATTATATGTTTTACTTGATATCAAAAAATACAACAATAACACCTAAACATTAATTATCTTGCATTAGAAAAAAAATATAGTTGACTTACAATGAGAAGAGCTTAATAAATCCATTAACACTTTATTTTTTGCATTTATTGGCATATATTGTTCTCAATGTATTTAATTAAATAAATTAGCCCCTCTCACAATTCATTATGGATTTGCATAATAAATTTACTAAATTGTCCTCGAAGAGAGAAGGCTAGATTTAGGTGTATTTTTGGATTTTTCCACTGGATATATTTGGTACTATAGAATTGGTGAGGGGTATGTGTATCTTTTGTCCTTTTGAATGCACAATATAAAGTTCAAAATATCAAAATTAGAATTTTGGTTTGTTTTGGGAAAGGGGCTATTTTGGGTTTTTCTTTTCTTTAGAACAATGAGATTACCAAAATATCTTTGAATTTTAAAACAAATTTTTTTTTTTAGGGGTATTTGCATTTTTTGAACTCAAGGTTTTTTTTTTTGTGAATTTCATGTGGGTCAGGGATGTTTTGTTATTTATCAAAAAAAAAATATTGTTAAAGCATGCTGATCATGTGCCAACATGTGGAGGTTGTTCATGCCATCTTGGCGGTGCGTGACATCTCCTTGGGTCTCTAAAAATTCCCCATTGTTGTCTCATGAGAAGCGTTTCTAGATGAAATTTCTTTCTTATTAACACGTGTTACCATAATTGTTGTTGTTAGGTGGTGGCTGAATTTTTTTTCTCCATCATCTTTTCTCTCTCCTCCAATGACCAAAAGTTCAAAAATTTCCTAATCTTTTGTATTATTTCAATTGTTATCCTTTTTTTTTATTGTTATATATTTGCTTTAAATTCTTTTTCTGATTTTTTTTCAATTTTATCCTTTATCCTTTATCATTTTATTTTATTTTATTTTTATGTAAGATCTGGTCATCTTTCTTTTAATTGATATTTATTTTGCTTTTCACCCTTCTAATTGATTTTCTTTTCAATTTTGATACCTGATTTGTTTTTTAATTTGGTCCATATTGTTTTCATTATAATTTCTTTCAGTTTTATTTTTTTTCCAGATTCATCCCTCATTGTTTGATTTTATTTAATTTTTATGTCAAATTTAATCCTTATTTTTTTAATCATGAATTTTAAACTCGATGTAAGGATCAACCTTGAAAAAGTCCTGGGTCACAGATCGAGCGGGTTGATCATGGTTAACCAAATCAACTTAGCACAAAAAAATATTCTACGGGTTTTAAAAACTTTTCACAAAGAAGTTGTCTTCATTTTTGTAATCATGGTTTTTAAACTCGACTTGGAGGTCGACCCCTCGGTAAGTCCCGGGTCAAAGGTCGGATGGGTAGGCTAGGGTTACCCGAGGAACTAAAATTTTTATTTTACAAATATGTAAAAATGAAATTATTTTCATCAAAATTTTACAAAAAACAAAATTCCATAGGTTTTAAGATGTGTTTTAAAAGTAATTTAACAAAAAAACTACAAACTCAATATTTTGATCATGGTTTTTAAACCTGATCTAGGGGTTGACCTTAAGCAGATCCTAAGTTACAGGCCGAGTAAATTGACTAGGATTACTTAGATCAGTTCATTATTTTATTCTATAAAAATTTCAAAACTACATTTTCTTTTATAAAGATTTAACAAATAAAATCAACTATTTTCTTTTATGAAGATTTAACAAATAAAATCAACGAGTTTTGAACAAAATTTAGTCCTTAATTATTTGATTGTGATTTTTAATTCATTTTTTTCTTGATTTCATTCCTTAACATTTAGTTTATTGAGAATTTTGCTTTGTGTAATGTAGTGCCAACCATATAATCAACATCACAAGTTTAAAAGGTCAGTTTTAGTGGATTTATGTTTTTTTAGTGCATTTTTTAAAATTTTGTTTTCCAACATTTGGTTAGTTACAATTTGACTTTTGTTATTTTTTTTCACTTTCTTTTTTTTTTAGATTATTTCAATTTCATGTTCTAAATCATGCATTTGACGGGTTGATTTGAGTTTTTTTTTCTCATGTCACTTTTTTTTTTAAATCTTTGATGTCAATTTTTTATTAACTCAATTTATCTGTTGCCATTATGTTTTTTTTTTAAGTATTATTAGATTAGCTGAGGTTATTAAATCCGATCAACTCAATAATCTGATTTTCTAATTTTTTTAATCCCAAGTTTTATATAAAATCTTTTCTTTATGTTAAAAAAAATTAGCCTATAACGTGGCAGTTGCAATCTATCTGGTTATTTTCTAAGAGCTTATTTGTTTTTGCGTTTTAAAAGTGTTTTTGAAAAAAATTATTTTTATTCTTTTCAAATTAATATTTTTTTGGTATTTTTAAATTATTTTAATATGTTAATATTAAAAATAATTTTAAAAAATAAAAAAATATATTATTTTAATATCACATGCACACTTTTCATATTATGGCTTCATTGCCTCACACCTAAGTTAGATTAGATAGTGACTCGCCTAAGTTGCTCATATAGGCTAGCTTTATGTGCATTGTTAGGAAGCATTGCTACTCCAGTTACTTCACTAGATTTTACTGACATGGTTAACTGAATTGTATAACTGATATGATCAAAATATTGATATCTTCTTTCAAGTGCAGGAGTGTTGAAATAATAAA
>NW_011499865.1:1343468-1343593 GCF_000495115.2 Populus euphratica
AGTAGTAATAATAATAATAATAATAATAATAATAATAATAATAATAGAAGACGAAGTTAATGAGAACCATGAGATGAAAGATCAATATGAAGATTAAACAATGATAACAACAAATGTCAAGGATA